>NC_073257.2:77732000-78035500 GCF_029289425.2 Pan paniscus | reverse complement strand
TAGATTTAGTGAATTAGAACCTAAGTTAAATATGTGGATGAGAAGGAAGAGAAAGAAGAGAAGGAGATGAACAAAGGAAACACTTTGTCTCAATTTCATATAAGTCTGAATACATTTCAAAGCACTATTAACACTTTAGAATGGAAATTGACATATATTGCATCCACTAGAAACTGGAGACATTAGCAAGAAATAGGCCATCAAAACACAGTGAGTGAATAGATGGCTCCTTTTTCCTAGCTACCAGTGGGTCTCTTACACAGTGTTTCCTTTGCTGTATAATGCTGAAGGTAAATATTTCCCCCTACTTTCAATCTCCTTTTTTCCTGAGAACCATACTCCTCTCTTTGCATCTCTTTGCACAGGTACTCCTATCTTTGCGGAGAGCATACCTATGAGATGAAAGAGGGAAGGAGGTTAGTTAGGTCACCCTGAGGCTTTGCTTTGATTCACACCATACACGGGGTTCATAGGTGGCATCTTTCACAAAGTTGCTTCAGGTCTTCCCCAGTGGAATAAAATTGATTTGTATACTCCATGATGGCCTGCATTGGGAAGGGCAGATCACAAAACTCCATTTCTGGCCATATCTTTCTTTAGCCAAGTCTACTAACTATGGTTGTGTTTTCATTTATTTTTATCCTCTCCTGGGAGAGATACTTTTAAAATTCTACATTGGACATAAAAACTATCACATGCACACAAACATACACACACATGGCTCTGATATCCTTGGAGGTTTTACTAAGCCATAGAGTACAATTGCAACTTTGCATTATAAAACTCTAACCATACGGGAAAAACACATAGAATCTTAAAAATACACAAATAGAATTAGCATATTAATTTTTAAAATATCCACAGGGACAACACAACATTCATAAATGACTGGCTAACTTTAGTTAGGACTCTGATTGACACCAGGAATAAAATTAACTGTTAAAAAGACATCTTTTGTAGAAGCATAGAATGTTTTTAATAGCTAGTAATAATAATAACAATAGCATTTTTATAGATCTGTCACTCTGCTAAGTACTTTATGTGAATAAAACCATTTAGCAGTAGCAATCACAATAGGAGTTTGTACTATTTTTAATCTTTCACATATAGATGAGAAAACAGAAACATATCCAGTGTATAGTGATCATAACCAATAAGTGCTAAAACAGAACCCACAGAGGTGACAGGCTTCCGTAGTAGTAGAATATAGTAAATGTTCAGGATTGTAATATTTTTAAAGGACATTCCTCTAAGATAAACTCCAAATGTCTTAAATTGGGCTTGAGACTTTTTCAAATTTTAGCAGCCAATCTACTTCTGTTAAAGGCCTATAACTGAGCATAATTCTTCAGAATAAGGGGCCTGGCCAGATGCCAGGGTTTTCTTTTTTAATTTTTTTTATTAATGGGAAGTGGTGATGAGAAAAACGATGTCTGGATTTTCCCCAGTCTGCTCCCATTACTACTACCACTGCCCCTGAACCATTATTGAGTGTACTAGACTCCGGCAAAGGCATCTGTCACCCATGCAGTAGGCTAAAGATTGTTATCTAGCCAGGTGTGGTGGCTCACGCCTGTAATCCCAACACTTTGGGAGGCTGAGGCAGTTGGATCACGAGGTCAGGAGATCGAGACCATCTTGGCCAACATGGTGAAACCCTGTCTCTACTAAAATACAAAAAATTAGCCAGGTATGGTGGTACACAACTGTAGTCCCACCTACTTGGGAGGCTGAGGCAGGGGAATCGCTTGAACCCAGGAGGCGGAGGTTGCAGTGAGCTAAGATTGTGCCACTGCACTCCAGCCTGGTGACAGAGCAAGGATTTGTCTAAAAAAAAAAAATTGTCATCTAATTCTTTTTTTTTTTGAGACTGAGTTCCGCTCTTCTTGCCCGGGCTGCAGTGCAATGGCACGGTCTTGACTCACTGCAACCTCTGCCTCCTGGGTTCAAGCAATTCTCCTGTCTCAGCCTCCAAAGTAGCTGGGATTACAGAAGCCCACCCCCGCATCCAGCTAATTTTTGTATTTTCTTTTCAGTAGAGATGGGGTTATAATTCATCTTTAAGTTATGTATGTTATGCATGACTCTCTAGGACAATCCCAATGATAGAACCATTACTTTAGCCAAGCACATTAAATAATTATGAATAACACTTGAGTAGACTTTTGTTCTTCACAGAGCTTGTGTGACTTGGACTTCTCACAGATCTTCCTTTACCTGGGCTGCTGCACTGCCATCCTGCTCTGCAATGCTCTAAATCCCCTTTGAAGACGCTGAGCCATCTGCTCAAGATGGAGCCTGAATAATAAGATGCAAACATTCCTAATATAACTTTAGTGCCCCTTTGTGCCACTGTCCATCAGTTGGTTGGGGTTCTACTTCTGTCAGAGGCTATAAAAAGAAAAGAGCAGACAGTTAAATTTTCCTCTCCTTGCTCATCCACTAATGCTTAAAGAGATAATAAAATGGACATTTATTCTCAACTACAGCTCAATTGAAATGTTATGATGTTTTTGGTGACTTCTGAAGGGTAATGGAAAATGAGTGCCACCTGTTTATGATGTGCCATTGGGGAAATGGCACTTCTGAGATGAATTCCACTTAAAACATAACATTTTCTAAATTTGAGATGCATTGTTCTCTGGAAGAGTAGCTGATTCCTAAGCATATGAAACAAACAGATCGTGATACACACAATTTATTTGTTTCATCTGTTTCTACAGTTAATGCATGGCAGCCCAGTCAGTCTGGCCCAGTGTAGATTATGAAGAAGGTCCAAATAAAAAGATTGGTTTCATTGCAGGTGCACCAATTTTGCTAAGGAGGGAAATCTTTTGACACCTGCTCTTTCTCTTTCCCAAATAACCTAACCTTTGATTAGGATTTCCTTTATTGCATTGGCTTATTTCCTCTCCATGTCTTTGTTGGGAAATGGGAGAGGAGTTGTAATTAGCATTAATTGATACTAAATGACAAACACTTTGCTAAGTTATTAAGTAAACAATAACTTATTTATTGTTAATGAAACCTATATTAATATATATTCTTCAAAATACCAGTAAATCATGCTACTAATGCCATCATATTAATATACTATCTAGTGGAACTCTTGAACCCTTACACGTTTTTAAATTTTGAGTGGACAGGAAGAAGTGGAGAGAAGATACTCAGTTTTTCTCAGCGTATCATATTGTTATGATACATAGAGATTGTATAGCTACACATTGGAGATGGTTTTTGTCATTGTCCCATCTGAGGATGGGAATGGTTTAACTAATTTAACCTAACAGAAAATTAAAGCTTATTCAGAATAATGAACATAACTGATTAAATGGTAAAGCAGAGGTGACAGAGTTGATAGGCCACCCTTTTCCTTTTTAACCACAATTTCTCCCTCTGGGTATCTTGCACTCAGTTCCCTATTTAAGCAAAACCACCACACAGGAGAGTCCAGACTGGCTTACAAAGCTCTTGGTACAGGGAAAGTTTACTGAAATTGAAATGATAAGTACTAACAAAATTGTGTATAGAATACCTTCTTTGAACAGTAATGAGAATGGCAGATGATAGTAAACCTCTTCCGCAGAGATTCCTGCTAGGGTTCCCAGTGAGCTCAGTTTGTCCTAGAGCAATGGCTTGGCTCTCGTGCCTATTCCTGGTGCTCGGCACAGATGCTATTCACTCAGGCGGTGGCTGGGTGGTTCACAGATGCTCTCTACTTCTCCATGTTCCACTCCAGCACGTCTATCAGACCCCCTCCATTTCACTGCACCAGGGCAATCTTAATGCTTTCCTGGGAGTTCTTCCTCATCTCTTTTCCTCTATTCAGTCTCTTGCTTACCAATTAGCATTTTCCTTTGGAATTTTGCCTTTTGAGCTATAAAACAACAGTGACAAAACAAAAACATAAAAACAACCATAACAAAATTTCCTCTACATAATCCTTGGCTTTCTCAACTTTAGTCTCTGAAATGGACTTGTGTTTTATGCATCTTCTTTTGAAAGTCTAATACGGATATTGATTCTTTGTCTTTCTCCTATAGTAATAATTACTTTTGAGCCTTTAATGCTCAGGACGTATGCGATAGAAAAAGGTAGTTGACAAGGAAGCTTAAAACTGATTATTATGATATTTTAAAGTAGTATTTTCACATATTATTTATGACCCAGGTAAAATCTACCTCTTTAATTTATTTTATTTATTTATTTTTGAGATGGAGTCTTGCTCTGTCGCCCAAGCAAGAGTGCAGTGGTGCGTTCTCAGCTCACTGCAACTTTTGCCTTCTGGGTTCAAGCAATTCTCCTGCCACAGCTTCCCGTGTAGCTGGGATTACAGGCATGTGCCACCACATCCAGTTAATTTTTCTATTTTTAGTAGAGACTGGGTTTCACCATGTCCGCCAGGCTGGTCTCGAACTCCTGACTTTGGGTGATCCACCCACCTTGGCCTCCCAAAGTGTTGGGATTACAGGCACGAGCCACTGTGCCTGGCCAGATCATTGTCATCCTCTATCTGCCATTAATTTAAATCACATATCATACATACGTATACGTTATGATGCTTACTATATTCTTCCAAGTATTTGCATCAGTGTCTCAGTGTCTCATTTTTTTCTGTGTATATTTTTCTTCCATCCAGCTGGACGCAGTGGCTCATACCTGTTGTCCCAGCACTTTCGGAGGCCAAGGCAGGCAGAACACCTGAGGTCAAGCGTTCGAGACCTGCCTAGCCAACATGGCAAGACCCCGCCTCTACTACAAATACATAAATTAGCCAGGTGTGGTGGCATGCACCTGTAATCCCGGCTACTTGGGAGGCTGAGGCAGGAGAATAGCTTGAACCCGGGAGGCAGAGGTTGCAGTGAGCCAAGATTGCACCACTGCACTCCAGCCTGGGCGACAGAGTGAGACTCCATCTCAAAAATAATAATAATAATAAATAATTTTTTTTTCCATTCTAAGTCTTATGCTCTAATCTGAGTGAAAATATCTAGAAGACTAGGACTATAGTTTACATTCTATCTTCGTGGAACAAAGACTCTACCTAAAGATATTTAAAAACTATTCATGAACTTCTTGCTAGAAATGAGATAAAATGAGGTTTTTAGATGATGTCTGCTGTGCCCAATAATTCAAAAAAATACTTATTACGTTCAGTGCCAGGCACTGAGTGGTGCACTAGGATACAATCATAGCCAGACCTGGAGCTTACACCTTGAACTTGATACTGATATATGGTACTTCTGAACTGTCTGAGGTAGCCCCTCTATAAGTTTAGAAGTTATGCTAACCTGATGCGAACACTGGACTAGAGCAAAAATACTAAAAGAAATGTCAAATGGTACCATTTACTTCAAAGTGTAGAACTTTTACTATTCTGGGTGAAGTGCTAACTGGAAGATCTCTTACAATTGTGCCAAAGCATTGTCATGATAAATTAGGACCATAAACAAGATTGCTTATTTCCCAATTCTATACAAAAGCTGTGATATCCAGGCACTCGGGGGCTTGAACTTCCTAATGTGATGTGGATTCAATTTTCTCTACAAACATTGCCAAGATCTGAATTTAAACCTCAGTATTTCATCCTGCAATCTACATCTAGACACCAGAGGACAATCCACAGCAATTCAGAATCAGGGGAAAGTAAACAGTTTAAATAATGAATGAATTTCTGCCACTATAAACCAATGGTGATTATCTCCCTTAGCCCCCTAAATATTTAACCTACACTATTATGTTTCAGTTGGTGCAGTAACTGCAAAATAAACTTTTAAAAAGCCACCTTATTATGTGTGGGATATGACTATCAAGTAATGGTACTTGTTCATTGTAAGACCTAGGAAAATTCTGATTTCAGTTTGTATTTATTTTTGTAAAAAGGAATTAGAATTTATATGACATGATAGAATGAAGATAATTTTAATAATAAGCTAGTTTTTTTTCCCCATGTTTGAAAACGTGGCATTTCGGTCTTCTGAAATAATTACTTATTTCTGCTATATTCTGGCTGTATGATCTCACATAAGTCAGCTGCTTTATCTGTATTTTCATTCATTCCATAGAAAAACAAGGATATTTTACTTAGTTTCACTTTACTGTCACCAATACTATGATTATTAAAGTTGATAGAAAACATCACTACAAATTAGAAATTCTATAAAATAGAAAGTGGCTGTATCTTGAATAGCATTATTTTGGTGGTGGGGGAAGGTACGCGCATGTGTTAAACCATTTTAAGGTGGAGATAGGCAAAAGTTAACATAATGGGGCTTCTGGTTTCAGCTCCAGTATGTAAAGAGCTTTGAAGTCATCTCTATCATCCTTTAAGGGAGAAAAAAACTGGACAAACTGAAAATCAACAACGTTTCTGGAATTCATCAGAGAACAGAGATTGCTGCCCCAAATCTGGAGAGACAAGTAATCTAGAGAAACACAGCTAATGAAAATTGCTTAGTTGGAGAAAAAGCTGCTGAAATCCTTAAGATGATAGAAACACTTAAAAAATTATTTTGGTGAATTACTGGAAGCTGGATGTAAACTATGTTAAGACTGAGAAAGAGCTGTGTGCTAAAGTCATAAGGGACTTCCCGGTACACATGTGTATAAGCTTTAATTCTGGGAATCCCGCATGTTTCATGGTAAGGATTTGATTCCGTCATGGTTCTGTCTGGGGTAAGTGGGGGAAATGGATGTTGGTGGAGCAAAGAATACCACTCTTGAAACTGGCCTAGACATGTCCTTCAAAAAAAGAGAAAAGAAAAAAAAGGTTAGTCTCCAGTGGGAAGTAATTCCCTAGAGGAAAAATCCGTCAATGTCTCTCAACTTTGCATACTCAAATAAATCCAAATTGAAATTCCAGCAAGTTATTTTCTAGATATTGCCAAACTGATTCTAGAATGTATATATTCAGGTACAGCTCTTAGACTAGCCAATATAATTCTAAAAAAGAAGAAAATTGAAAAGTTCACATTACCTGACTTCAAAATTTATCTTAAATCCACTATAAATATCTTAAAGCCAGCATTATATTGGCAAAAGAACAGACACGTTGATCAATGGAACAGAAACACACTCATAAATATTGTCAACTAATTGTTGACATAGGCACAAAAAAAATAGGTGCATGTAAAAAAGATCTTTTCAAAAATTGAAATTGGCCTATGTATATAAAACAACGAACCTAAACAGAGACCTTACATCCTAACACAAAACTTCACTTGAAATGAATCAGAAACCTAAATGTGAAATGCAAAACTATAAAACCTCTAGATGAAAATCTAGGAGAAAATTTGCATGAACTGGAGTTTGAAGATGTTACTGGTACAACACCTAAAACATAGTCCATGAAAGAAAAAATTGATAGGTTAAACTTTAAATTTTTAAAAAATAAAAATTAAATTTGCTTTGCAAAATACACTGCTAAGGGAATGAAAAGACAAGCTACAAATGGAAAGTATTTTCAAAATACACGCTTGATAGAATACTTGCATCTAGAATGTACAAAGAACTGTTAACACTCAACTCTAAGAAAACAAACAACCCAGTTAGTAAATGGGTACAAAGATCTGAATAGACACCTCAACAAGAAAGATACACAGATGGCAAATGATCATATGAAAGATGTTCAATACTATATGTTATTATAGATATGCAAATTAAAACATCACTGAATATAACCACAAACCTATCAGAATGCTAAAATCCAAACCTATGACAATACCAACTGCTGTCTAGGATGCAGAGCAACCAAAACTCTCCTTTATTGCTAGTGGGAATGAAAAATGGTACAGACACTTTGTATGAGATTTTGACATTTTCTTACAAAGATAAAAACAGTATTACCATATGATTAAATATTTCACTCCTAGGTATCTATCCACCTGAATAGAAAATTTATGTTCATTCACACAAAAAGCTGCACGTAAATACTTTTAGCAACTTTGTTTGTGCTTGCAAAAACATGGAAGCAACAATAATGTCCTTCAATAGGTGAATTTGTAAACAAAGTGTGGCACTTCTATACAATGGAATATTATCCCATGATGAAAAGAGCTTTCAATCCACAGAACAATGCAATTTTTGTTTTGTTTTGTTTTGTTTTGTTTGAGAAGAAGTTTCTCTCTTGTTGCCCAGGCTGGAGTGCAATGGGACCATCCTGGCTCATCACAACCTCCACCTCCCGGGTTCAAGTGATTCTCCTGCCTCAGCCTCCCAAGTAGCTGGGAGTACAGGCATGCACTGCCATGCCCGGCTAATTTTGTATTTTTCGTAGAGATGGGGTTTCTCCATGTTGGTCAGGCTGGTCTCGAACTCCTGACCTCAGTGATCCTCCCGTCTTGGCCTCCAGAAGTGCTGGGATTACAGGCGTGAGCCATCACACCTGGCCTACTTCTTATTTTTTTTTTTTTTCATAGAGACAGAGTCTCACTATGTAGCCCAGTCTGGTCTCAAACTCCTGGGCTCAAAGGATCCTGCCATCTCAGCCTCTCAAAGTGCTGGGATTATAGACATGAGCCGCCATCCTCAGCCATGAATTTTAATATATGTTGCTAAGTGAAAGAAACCAATCTGGAAAGGCTATATACTTTATGATTTCATTCATGTGACTTGCTGGAAATAGGAAAATTGTAGAGATAGGAAACAAGTCTGTGGTTGCCAGGAATTGAGGGTGGGGGAGGGTGGAATTGGGGAAGTACAGGAAGTTTTATAGGGTTGTGAAATTATTCTGTATGCCATTGTAGTGGTGCACAAATTATACTTTGAATTTGTCAAAATGCATAGAACATTACATCATAAAGAATGAGTGCTAATGTATGCAAATTTGAAAAAATAAGTTAGGAGATTTATGGAATGCACACTGTAATGGGAGAATCGAACTGTATTACAAACACACGGCATCACCTCACAGAGGGGAGTTAGTGAAAAAGGTTCTGATCTCAGTAACTTTGGAAATAAGTAGAAACTGTAAAATGAAAGATGAAAGGAACTGAGCATAAGCACTGTACTCTAGTTGATAAAGTACTCTGACCATGGGGATATAGGTTAACAGCTCTGAAACCACACATGTATTCTGGAATTTAAGTAAATGGATGGTGAATGGTGACAGTCATATTGGAGTGGAAGGTGACAGACAAGCAAGGGCTGAAGGCTAGAATGAAACATGATAATGGATTAGAGTTGGAGACATCAGCATGAACACAAGGTCAGCTTTTTTATATATACAGTTGAAAACATATAAAAAATTCATAAACACATGTGTACACACAGGCTCATATGTAACTATATATTTTCTTTTTCTGTCCTCTGAGAGGGACTAGAAGCAATGACACACTAGTCACAACAAACACACCCTTCACCCATATCTTCTTTTCTAATACCTTTTCCAATAAAAGGAACCCAATCTCCTCAGAGAAATGATTGATTCTAGGGCTGGCGTGAGGTGGGAAATAAACAAAATGAGCATGGAGTACCTTAAAGTGCCATGAAATAAGAAAGTGCTCAAAAAAATGAAATTATGGGGGTCAGTCAATGGGGCATAGGAGCCAAGTGTAAGAGACCCTAATAGCTGAAGCTGGAAGAATTTGAGCAACAAAATAAGTAACATAGTATTGTATTATAACAAAGTATAAAATAAATATCCGTGAGTTCATACTGCTATACATGAAGGATTAAATAAATAAATAAATAAGAGAGAATAGGCAAGTCTCCCATACAGAAAAATTTGATGTAGATTCTTCAGTTTCAAGGAGGTAAAATGTAACTCTCCACTCCTGAAGTGTGGGATTCACATAGTGATTTTCTTCTAGTGAGTACAATATGAAAAGAGGAAAAAAAATGAGTAACATTAGGGTAGAGAAAATGGACAAATACTACCTCCACCAAGTGAACAAGGTTAACATACCAGTAATAATTCATATTGATAGCATGTACCCTTGACATGATGTGATGCAAATAACATTTTACCTCTGTGGCCTTCCTAAGACACATAATTTTTGTCTAACTATAAGAAAATCATCACACAAATCAAACTGATTGACATTTGTCAAAATAGCTGACCAACACTCCTTAAAACTATCAAGGTCATAAAAACAATTGAACGCTGAGAAATTCTGAGTCTAGAGAAGCCTAAAGACACATGACAAATATATGTGACGTGATATCTTGAATAGAACCCTGCAACATAAAAAGGACGTTAGGTTGGCCAGGCGTGGTAGCTCACGCTTGTAATCCTAGCACTTTGGGAGGTCAAGGCAGGCGGATCACTTGAGGTCAGGAGTTCGAAACCAGCCTGGCCAACATGGCCAAACCCCGTCTCTACTAAAAATATAAAAATTAGCCGGGTGTGGTGGTGGACACCTGTTACCACAGCTACATGGGAGGCTGAGGCAGGAGAATCCCTTGAACCAAGGAGGTGGAGGTTGCAGCGAGCTGAGATTGTGCCATTGCATTCCAGCCTGGGAGACAGAGAGAGACTCTGTCTCCAAAAAAAAAAAAAGAACATTAGATAAATAGCACAGAAATCACAATGAAATATGGACTTCAGGTAATAATAATGTTGAATATTTGTTCATTTGTATGACATATGCACTAAAGCAATCTTAACTCTAGGGGAAACTAAGTGCAGGCATATGGGAACATTCTTGCAACTTCTCTGTGTATCTAAGACTATTCTCAAATAAAAGTTTATTAATGTTAAAAAAGTCAATGTGATGCGACAACACAAATGAACAAGTCATGTCAGCCACTACCTCGCCCTCATATCCATGGTGTTTTTTTTTTTTTCATTTTTAATTTAATCTAATTTAATTTTAAGGTCTGGGATACACGTGCAAGACATGCAGGTTTGTTGCATAGGTAAACGTGTGCCATGGTGGTTTGCTGCACCTATCAACCCATCACCTAGATATTAAGCCCCCTATGCATTAGCTATTTATCCTGCTAGCTCTTGAACCCATCATTATAAAACACACATTCCAGGCAGAGCCCTGGCTTGACATGATTGTGAAATACTAAACCCTGAAGCAACCCCACAAGCATGAGGTCTAATGCTTTGTCCTTGCTCTCAGCAGCCTCAGCATTTCATATATAAATGGCTGCAAAGATCTCCCTCTGTCTCACTTATGTTTGCAAATAAAGAAGACTAGAAATACATAATCCCATGCCACAATTGCCTGGTCCCTTTTCCAGGCCCCTGTTGTGTTTTGTGAGGCCAGAGGGCTCTGCATCCTCCAAAAGGCTGTCAGCACTAATTGCCCCTTATTCTCACCTTTGTCTCCTTTTGTCTCACCCTAACATAAGCCCTCAAATTAATGTAATGGAAGCCTTAAAAAAATAAAATAAAATAAACATTTTTAACCGTTTTCAATTTTTGTCAGTCTTCCCTTAGGAAAGACTCTCAAATGTGGGAAAATGTTGAGGCCAATACCAAATTTTGTAAATTCACATGCTTTAATAAAATGGCATTCATTCTAAGTGTAAGAATTGTCACATCTAAAAAGCATATTCAACTGCAAAATTATACAAAGAGCTTTGTTAAAAATAGTCTAAAAAGAAAAACTTCTGACCTTCCCTGTCATAAAAATTTACAAAGTTGCTATTAGTTGGAAGCATAAGGTTAATTATGAAAATTTGCAGAAGGGACTTTGCGTTTTTTATGTTGGAATTTTAGTGAACTGTGTTTTTTTTTTGAAAAGTTCCCAAGTGGATTTTTAAAGAATTATTCATAGATACATGCTTTGCTCCTTTTTATGAGGATTTGGTAATCAAACTGAAATGAGCTTCGGGGGCAAAAAAAAAAAAAAAAAAAAAAAAATAGCGGGTTTATCACCAGAGGTCGGGAGTTGGAAACCAGCCTGACCAACATGGAGAAACCCCGTCTCTACTAAAAATACAAAATTAGCCGGGTGTGATGGCGCATGTCTGTAATCCCATCTACTCGGGAGGCTGAGGCAGCAGAATAGCTTGAACCCAACTCTGCAGGTTGCAGTGAGCCGAGATCACGCCATTGCACTCCAGCCTGGGTAACAAGAGCGAAAGTCCGTCTCAAAAAAAAAAAAAAAAAAAAAAGATAGCAACTGCTCCTGGGGTGCAGTCACTACCCTGGTCTTGAGCCACTATTGAGACAGGTCAAGGGCCTTGTTTAAAGGGCCTGCTGATGCACCGCTACCTACCACCCCCGCCCCTCCCCCGCCACACACAAGCATGGAAGGAAAATCTTGTGTTCCTTCAAGAGAAATTCCGGGCCCTTAGCTAGCCCCGAAAAGCAAATTAGCAACTTGATAAAAAAAGCAAGTAAGAACTTAAAATAATAGTCAAGGAAATTAGAGTCAGGAGATGTTTTTATTCCCTAGGGAAACTAAAGATAATATCTTAAAATCTGTCCCTGAATTGTTTTTCGGAAACCTGGACCCCAACCAAACAGATCAGCTGGCATGGAGACCTTTTCCAGAAAGGGGAACTGAACTCTGAACTCTGATCATTGTTCTTTGTTCTAAATTTCTTCCTGAGGGGCCTGGAGGGAGTCACACCCATGAATCAGAACTAACATTCTTTTCTGTTGACATCAAATTTTTAAACAAAACTTCTCTTCCCTAATTAATTGCAAATCAGAAAATCCTTGAATCTACCTATTACCTGTAAGCTCCCACTTCAAGATATCTCACCTTTTTAGGCCAAAACCAAGTTGTAACCTCCATGTATTGATTTACAATTTTGCCTGTAACTTCTGGTTTTCTGAAATTTACCTCTGCCTTTAAAAATCCCAGCATTTTCGGAGGCCGAGGCGGGCGAATCATGAGGTCAAGAGATCGAGACTATCCTGGCCAACAGGGTGAAACCCCATCTCTACTAAAAATACAATAATTAGCTGGGGGTGGTGGCGTGCGCCTGTAGTCCCAGCTAGTCAGGAGGCTGAGGCAGGAGAATCACTTGAAGCCGGGAGGCAGAGGTTGCAGTGAGCCGTGATCGCGCTACTGCACTCTAGTCTGGCAACAAAGCGAGACGCCATTTCAAAAAAAAAAACCAAAAAACAAAAAAACTCCTTACCTATAAGTCATCGGGAAGGTCTGGATTTAAGCATTAGATGCTTGGTTCTCCTTGCTTGACATCCTGCAAGTAAACACTTTCCTTTCTACTGCTGCAAAACCTTGGTGTGAATATTTGGTCTTAACTGCACGGGGTGAGCCGATCTCCATTCAGTTCCATTATACCATCCGCCATTTACTTGGTGTGTTTCACAGAAAAAATATCTTCCTTACATTACTGTTGGAGGCTCCAGGATACTTGGGAATGGTGATACATGAACTACATAATATCGCTTTATTCAAATTTGCCTCAGCTTTTTTATTTCTCAATGATTAAGATTCATAGCAACAAGAAATATCACAAAGCCATTTCACATAATTCTTTTTAAAATGCCTTACATTTGATCTTGCATAACAGCTTTTAAATCTTTTTTATATACATAGCTTGATTAATTATTACAACATTATGCAATGTAGTAATACATCCTGAAATTTACACTTTATAGATGAGTAGGCTGAAGTTAAAGGAGTTAAATGAGACCAATGTCCTTATTTTCTGTTGAGAAAAAATGTTTATCTACCATTCTGTCACACACAATCATTTTTACCTGGCCTCTACAGAGTGATAAAAATTGAGACCCTTGAGGAACCCAGAAGCAACTGACAGAAGTGGATTCCTTATCAACTTACCAGAGAGTAAACAGTATTCAAGATTGTCAATGTATTTTATTTTCCCTTAAGTACAAATGGGTACTCAAGACGTGATAAAAATCCAGTATTTGAATAAGCAGAAAATGCTAGCTCCTGTCCCCCACACCTCAGACACACGCAAAAAAGTTAAGAGTGCTTATCTTATTATTGAAAATATCTTTTGACAAAATCTTTAGGAATTACTGTTAAAAAACAATTGTTGAACAAAGAATCCATGAAAATTACACTGTTGAAGTTAGTGTATTTCTCAGCTTTGTAAATTTATTTTGGGGGTGTAAAATTTCATGACCAAAGAAATAGGTTTAATATTTTATTAGCAAAAGTCTAGTGAATAAATCGCAAGTGCATATGCTCAGTTCAATTTTGTTTTTAGTATTGAAACTTTAAGAAATATAATCATTGAATTGCTTCCCTGGACCTCAGTGCTTGAACAGGATATAAATACAGTGCAGCATGAAAGCACTACCAATGAAGCTGGGGAAATCTTGTTTAGAATGTTCTTGTGTCATTTTACATTGCATAGAATAGGGACAGCAGAATTCTGTATCCTTTTACAAATCGTTGAGTCTATGTTCCTAAAATTCTCTAATAGCCAAAGTTTAGAAACCCAGAAAGCATCAACCTCATATTTATTCCATAATAAGTGAATAATAATGACATCTCATAATTTTGTTTTATCTGACTGTAATTTTTACATCTGAAATATGTAATTAATTTATTGAAACTCTTATTTTGAGGCTGAAATTTTTAAGTAAAACTTAAAATGGTTTTTGCATTAATAGGATTTGTTTCTGATCCTTAATTTAATGTAAGTTAGTTTTGTGACACTGGTCAAGTTACTCACCCACTGAGAAACTCACTTTATAAAGTGAGTTTTGGCCAGGCACAGTGGCTCATGCCTGTAATCCCAGCACTCTAGGAGGCCGAGGTGGGCGGATCGCCTGAGGTCAGGAGTTCAAGACCAGCCTGGCCAACATGGTGAAACCTTGTCTCTATTAAAAACAATACAAAAATTAGCCAGGCGTGGTGGCGGGCACCTGTAATCCCAGCTACTCAAGATGCTGAGGCAGGAGAATCCCTTGAACCACGGAGGCAGAGGTTGCAGTGAGCCGAGATTGCGCCACTGCTCTCCAGCCTGGGCGACAAAGCGAGACTCCTTCTCAAATAAATAAATAAATAAATAAATAAATAGGGAATTTTGTATGAAGATGATCTTAAAGATCCTTTTCATTTATGAGATTTGAAATATATTTGTGAAAAAGGCCTACATCACTTGTTAACTTGGCAGAAAATGAAATAATTTACAATATTATTTTTACATTAAAATAACAGAAATTATATCATGTAATACAATATTGAATTATCACAATGTTTAAAAATTATAACTTAAGATTTCAGATAAATAGTTTTCATGTGGATAACCACTTATAACCAAACACATGCTCCTTCTCTTGGTGCTAGTGACATTTTAACTCTTGTCCTTGTTTAAAGGATTTTGGTGGGAAAAAAATTCAAGAACTCTGAGTTACTATAGCTAAAAATGTTCCACCCCAGGCTCATAAAAATGATGCCTATTAAAAGATCATATTAAGATCTTATTAAGCTGACCCAGTGAGTAATGAAAGCAGTTTTTCTGGGGAAATCAGGAAAATATAATTTGTTTCCTCAAACTCTACCAAAGTAGCATGGTGAGAACTAACAGTGGTTTTGGTGTCTTCAATACATTGTGGAAAATGTTCTACTGACACGTTGAGCTCTAAACCTAGGAATCTGATTTATTTTAATCTACTGCTGTGCCAATGTAATACAATTAGACCCAGTTAACCCTTTCACTCTAAGACCTTGATGTTAATTAAAATACAAGAAAATCAAATTAAAACAAACAAACCCCCATGGCTCTGTCCCACACCCCATAGAGCTATACATGAACTAAAGGTGGTAGCTGTCATATCACTTAACTACAAATCTGGGAGGATGGGTCAGAACATATCACTCTCCAGGGCAATTTTATAGGAGGTACTGTTACCATGTAGTCTTGTTTCATGAAAAATAATGCTGGCTGAGTGCAGTGGCTCATGTCAGTAATCCAACACTTTGGGAGGCTGTGGTGGGAGGATTACTTGAGCTCAGGAGTTCGAGACCAGCCTGAGTAACAAAGTGAGACACCCATCTCTACAAAAAGCATTAATAAATAAATTAGCCAGGTATGGTGGCATGTGACTGTGGTCCCAGCTACATGAGAGACTGAGGCAGAAGGATCTCTTGAACCCAGGAGGTCTTGAACATAGGAGGTCAAGGCTGCAGTGAGCTGTGTTTACTCCAGTACACTCCAGCCTAGGGGGCAGAGCAAGACCCTATCTAAAAAAAAAAAACAGAAAAGTAATGTTACCCCTGCAGCAAAGCTAAGAGCAAGACTCCTGCATAGCATCCCTTCTTCATTCTGATTCCCTATCATACTCCCCATGTCTATTCTTTGGGATGTTTTTCCCTAGGCCTCATGGTCATAGTCTCATTCACCACATGCTAGTTTAGCACACCATGTGTTCTGTCTCCCCTCCCCACTACTTCAGAGTTAGGTTTCATTTTACTTACAAATGTCCAATGTAGATAGACTTTTTATTTAACTGTGAGACTTCTTGGGTTCTTTAAAAATCTACTTTTATTTTGAAACAGAAAGAAATTATAGAGGAAAAAATTTCCCCTCCAGTTTGAAATAAGGCCTTCCCTCCTCATTTCCTCTAAACATTGTGCATCCCTTCTTGGCCTCTTAATTTCCACAATAAATTGCCTTAATTTTTAGCACCAGATGTTGGGAAACTACATAGATTTTTTGATAAAATAAATCCCAGATCCAAATCAAGAGGCCTCTTCTCATTGAATACTTTTTTGTTTTTTCACATCCCAGGCACTTTTCCTTTTTTCCTTGACCTTCTGTTATTGTAAGCATGTGCAATTCTGCCCATCATGGAAAAACCTTCACATTCTACCAGACTTTTAAGTGAAGAATACGCTTTTTCTGTCTCCTTTTACTTATTCTTTTTAGGCCTTGCCATCTGGTTTCCATTCCCAATTTTGTTTCCAATAATTTTTCTTCTCCAAATATATTCCTGTAGCTGAGTCTGTACTCACTCTCTTCTTACTCTGTTTTCTTACATTAATGTATTTTGATTATACCCTTTCCTTGACATCTTTTTTGAAAATGTTACCTGAATTTTTTCTTCTCCAATCTATTCTTATATTTTTTGAAAATTTTACTAATTTTAAATGTTTATTTTAAGAAATTTCTTAGTTCACCAATCTTTGCATTCCACTTCTATAGAAAAAAAATAGCCAAGCATAGTGGTGTACACCTGTAGCCTCAGCTACTTGAGACTTTGAGGTGGAAGGATCACTTAAGCCCAGTGGGCTATGATTAAGCCCCACTGTGATCCAACCTAAGCAACAGAGTGAGACCAGGTCTCTAAAATAAATAAATAAATAAATAAATAAATAAATAAATAAATAAATAAATAAATAAATAAAAAACGTTAATTAATAGAAAAAAGAAATGCGATTTTTCTTTCTTCACAAGAACAGGTTTCAGGAATTAAACACTTTTAGTCTCTCTTTGCATCTAATTAATTCAGTCTTCTCCTCTGGGAAATATATTTACTCTTATTATTGAACATCTTATATTTACACTAGGAGTTGGGGGGTCACTACATTAAGAAGACAGTGTGTGCCCATCTTTTTCTCCTTTGTGTTCCCTCTCCTGCCAGCAGTCATGAACTTGAAATAGGTCTATAATCTTCTATGTCATTAGCTATAATATCTCTGTAGACTCAGTTCTTTCCACCAATGGTCATGCAGTTCTAAACGTAAGGAGTTCTAAGTGTGGCCCCCACTTTGATCATTGAGCTAAGCTGCATTCTCCAATTTAACTTTATTAGAGGGCCTTATGCTTTCAGAGTAGTGAACTATTAGGAAACTGCCTGGCCGGTTAGTAATACTAACACATGAATCCTCAATTCATACCCAGCCAGGCCCAGTTGCTTGGGTCTACTCTTCACTGGTTATAAACCCAAGCAAGGCAGAAATAATTCTTAGAAAGACTTTTATACCTCCTCTCACCACGGCAAACTGTTAAGGAATTGGCAAGAAATCCTTATAAATAAGAACAGATACTGGATGGGTTTGACTGAAGTACTGTACAGGAAATCAAGCTTTGGGTATATCTGCTGAAACTGGCCAGGTGAGACACAGGTGGCACATTTGGTAGCTTCTCATACTGTGACTACAGATGTAATTGTAGGCCTGGATATTCTAGGTGCTATATTGTCATAATATTTTGTTGTTGTTGTTGTTGTTGTTGTTGTTAATTTCTAGGTAAGTCTTACCTCAAAACAACTTCACTATGCTTTTTAAAGCATAATTGGCAACTTGTCTTTTTCAGCATAGTTGACTGGAAGAGATCTTTTTTTTGTTTGTTTTGTACTCTTCCCTTTTATTATGTCCTTACCAGGATGCAGGCAATCATCCCCAATCACACATAGTCTAAATTTTATTGTTTATTTCATAAACTCTGATTATAGTCTATAGACCTGGGCTGTAGATTAATTATACTGAATTAGTTAATCTCACTGACAAGCAGACAAAAATGAGTGGGGATCCTTATATGGAAATATGTCATTTTCTTGGATTGAGGTGGAAAAATATTTTTATGTAATTCTGTAATAACAAAGTCTGGGGAGAAAATTAAAAAGACTTAAACCCAGATCTTCTAGGTATCATATGTGTTTAGAGGAGAGTGAATGGTAACAGTTACAGTTCAAAATTATCTTCAGTCTAATTTTGAACATGGAAAAATGAAAGAAAAGTAAAATGGGACACATGTTGCCAGATGGAAGGAAGTGACTTCTTGAGAAAGATCAGATGTTAAAGATCAGACTGGCTATTTATCTATCTTTCTATCATCTATCTGTCTATACAATAAAAAAAGGAGATCTACTTTATACACATAAGTGGAACTAAGAAGTAGAACTAAGAAGAGGAGATAATTGAGCTATTATTGGTCAATTAGCCACTAGATGTTAAAAAAAATCTAACAAAATATAAAAGAGAGGAACTCAGGTACCAAATTAATTAATGCCTCCAGAGGAGCTAAGACCCCAAGATCTATACAAGGAGTTCTCTCAAAGCTGTAAATCAGGAATTAATTATAAAAGCAATTGAGAAACAGCTTATAATGATGAATTCTGCTACAAGATGGTTCAACATGTGAACAAATTTGAATGAAGAAGACCTGGAAGATCAGGGTGTAATATTTTTATACTTATTAAATATGCCTTAAAGTAATAGAGTTTCTATAAGGGTACAGCCTAGGGAATTTAAATCAATTATAAATAAAGCACAGGGAGATGGAGAAAAAAAAAACAAAATCAAGTACTCATGCAAGAGAAGGTGATCAGAATTTGCTTGAATGGTGTAATCATGTGGCAGATTCAAAATTCATTGTTTCTACATGTCTCACAAGAAGACTCTGCAAAACAAAATCTGAAGAACAGTATGGAAGGCAAGGGTTATACTTGAAAGCTAGAGGGAGGCAGGAGGGCTTCAGATTCCGTGAAAAGTACTATAATCATCCTCCCACAGGTTTTTCCTGCTCACTGTGCAGACAAAATTGGTTCACAGAGACCATGCCATTGCAGTAGAGAAAGAGTTTAATTAACCTGAGGCTGGCCACACAGGAGAATGGCAGTGATCACTCAACTCAATCTCCTCAAAGGCTCAAAGGTTAGGGTTCATATGGACAATTTGGTGGTCAGGGCAAGGGCCAGGTAATGAGTGCTTGCTGATTCATTGGAGATAAAATCACAGGGGTGTGAAAAACAGTCCTTGTGTTTTGAGTCAGCTGCTGAGTGACCTGTTGAGTCACTAGTCATGAATCTGGGTAAGGTCAGTCTGTAAAACAAATCAAATCAAATCTTATGTTTTACAATAGTGATGTTATCTATAGGAGTAACTGAGGAAGTCACAAATGAGACAAAGCTTATAAGCAGACATGCCAAATATTTACGACATAAAGGCAAAATGTTAAGTAAGTGGTTTTAAGTGTGTAGGATGAGAAGTAAAGGCAAAAGGGAATCTCAGAAGATGGGAAGCTAGTGGAGGGGGCATGTACACATTGTATATGTCTACATTTTGCAAGTAGATGCAAAAGATTTCAAATGCTGGCCTCTGAGAAGAGAGGGAGTGTGCTTATATGAAATTTCCTCTTCCTTCATTGTATAGAAAGCTTAATATCCCATTTAACTGGTTGATATAAAATGGCTAAAAATGAGAATAAAATTTCTTTATTTAACAATTCCTCTTTCTAGTTTCAAGACTCCACCAGAGCCCCTGATTGACAAAGATATTAGAAATGTTCATTTTACTTTATATTGAGTTCAGAGGTTATTTCATTTTTATTTTTGTTTGGTATTTATACTACTTTGGTGATCTAAGTGTCTTTCTTCTGGTTTGGTATGTGTCATTAATTTTGAAAAATTTCAACCAATATCTTTTAAAATGTGTTTTGCTGTCCTGTTTCTTTCTTCTTCTTCCGGATTTCACTTACAAATGAATGTAATGGTATTACAAATAAATGACACAACCCCACTGAAGGATGTAGAACCTACCGAAATAACCTTGAAAATGGCATTTTTACTATATACTAAAAGACAAGACAAAAAGAACCATATGAAAATACTGTATTTTTTAGTAAATTAGCTTTTCACAGGGTAATATGGATACCTTGTGGCTCTTTGCTTTCACTTTAGTAGCTTTTAAATTAGTTCCTCCCCACTAATTGTCCAAACCAGTCCTCACCCCTCTGAACACAAACAAAAGTGTGCTAATTTTACTCAAAGTCATTCTGTTGTTAAAATATTCTCAGCCTGTTTTCCCTCCATGTCTTCCCTCCCTTTCAATGCAATTACCTTTTTTAGCTACAATTAGCTTCCAGGGAGCACCTACTATGTGGCAAGCATTCTGAATACTTTACACAAACTCATATCCTCACATGCACATATGTAAGTGTATTACATACACATGCACATACTCTCATAAGCATATATTCATAATCACATTCACAATTATAATCACATACTTCAACTCAATCACATACTCATAAACATGGGCAGGAAAACATATACATGCTCAAATATATATGTATTCACATGATCACATACACAATAACATGTACATACACAATCACACACACATGTACAATCACACGTACATACAAAATCACACACCTATGCGAAATCATTTACTTATACAAAGTCACATACACAATCATATACAATACACATTACATCCTCCTAAAAATCCTATAAGTTTGGGTCCCATTATTATCATGTTCATTTTTCAAATGAGGAAATGAGGTACAAAAGTTGTACGAAATTATTCTGCTTGTAAGTGATACAGCCTATATTTGAAATGTGAGGAGTCTGACTCTAGAGTCCATGTTCTTAATCAAAATGTTATACGTTTTGGCACCGAAACATTTTCTTTGGTTTTTAATACTAGTAACTGTTTTCACTGTCCACTACTCTGTGTTTAGCCTATAATAATTCATTGTCTGCATTATCTTTTTAACCATGTTGTTTTGTTCCAAGTTATGACCTTCTAGATGGCTCCAGGGGTCTAAATATAATTCCCTTTATAAATTTTCCTGCATTTGTAAAGAAAGTGTATTTTCTCCACTATTACAAATTCATATAAATTAATCTGAAGGTTAAATATTTTTTAAATTAGTATTTTACAAATTTCTAAATATTAAATGATAACTATGTGTTCAAAAAAATTTTTTGAAATATTTTATACAAAATATAAAGTATTCTAGGGCCAAGTAAATAAGGAAATACCTTGCAGATAATGAGAGTCCATTTTCTTCTTCCAGTGAAGGAGTTATAAATAAGGAAAGAAAAGGCTAGAAAGAATTCCATGGAGTTAATTTGGAATTAGAGTTGTCAGTATGAATTCTGACTTAAATATTGTAAACATAGGTAGATAAATATATAAATAGAGTTAGATATATATGTATGTGCATATGTCTGTTCAGAAGGCTAAGAAAAAACCTACACTAGTAGTAGAAGTAAGAATATCTAGTGCAAAGATCTTATTTTCTAAATATTTTTGTCTAATAAAAAAAACTCCTGGGACATGGAAAATTCAAGTTGATCCTGGAGTAACTTGTGGCAGCATAAAGTTAAGAAATGCTCCAAAAAGTGATGGTGGTATGTCAAGAGGCACAACTTGAAGGGGCTCTCGATGGCCAAATATGACACAACACAAACAGCCGCATATCCATGATTTTATTCTAACATAAACAGAATAAAATAAATATTCATGATACTATTATCATATAAATAACTGAAATGGCCAATACGATGAAACCCTGTCTCTACCAAAAATACAAAAAAATTAGCTGGATGTGGTGGCATGCACCTGTAGTCCCAGCTACTCAGGAGGCTGAGGCAGAAGAATTGCTTGAACCCAGGAGATGAAGGCTGCAGTGAGTAGAGATCACACCACTGTACTCCAGCCCAGGCAACAGAGCAAGACTCTGCCTCAAAAAAAAAAAAAAGAAAAGAAAAAAGAAAGAAAAATGGTAACACTACCATGAAGAAACCTGGCACACATTACCTTAGTAAAATGATTGAAGTTAACATCACCAATAATGATACAAATTATTATCATGTACCTCCTGATATGATTTATTGGGATGATCACAACACAATCACTTTTGTGACCTTTTTGCTATCTCATGAAAGATGAAAAAAGATTGAAGAACAGCCGAAGATTGAAGGAGACTACAGAGACATGACAACTAAATACAATGTAGGATCCTGGACCAACAATAAAAAACTTAACAAAACAGTTGAGGAAATTTGAATAAGATCTGCAGTTTAGTTAACTGAATTGAATCAACTTTATTGTCCTTATTTAGATAATTGCTCTGGAGTTATATAGGATCTTAACCTTTGGGGAAGCCAAATGAGGGGAAAATGGAGATTTTTGTGGAATTTTTGCAATATTTTTAAACTCTGAAATTATTTAAAATTAATGTTATTAATAAAAATACAAAAATATAATAAATAGATATCTCTTTGTACTATTCTTTGCATCTAGAATCCACATCTAGAAACCAAAATAAAGGACAACAGGGGTTTGATACCAGAGAGACAGAGATTTATCAACATAGTCACTGAAATTACTTTTATATTCTTACATTTATTTTTCTCATATTTACTTTTTCTACCCGCTACTTAAGATTCCTTCAATGTCAGTGTTAATTTCATTCTAGAAATCATTCACCATCAAGGGTCTTGAATTTGTGAAGGTGTGATAAGCCCAGTTGAAGTGTTGTAAACTGTTTACAATTAAAACTTGTTTTCAGAAAATGAAAGTAATAGTTTTTATGCACTGTTGTAACCTCTTTGACTAATTTTAGTCAGGCCTTTAGATGTTTTTTGTGGGCACAGGGAAATTTATGAATTTATGCTTCTGGCAGAATTAGTCATTATTTGATATTAGAGAAATAGCACCAACTTCTCCATTCCCAATGTTAACATGAGATATCTCTGAGAAGAAATTACAAACCTAAACATGAAGTGTTAGAGTTTTGGAAAAACAATGAAAGGGCCAGTGGCTACAAAGAGTAGAACATGCTGGGAAGAGGTTAAGGCTGATCGTGCAGGATATCACAAATCACAAAAGGATTTAGCTCTGTATCATAAGGACACTAGAGAGCTATTGGAGGGTTTTCAGCAGAAAAATCATAATATTAGATTTACGCATAGCTTTGGAAGTGCTGATGAAATAAAGGAAAGAAAAAGTTCCAGAAGTTGTGATTCATTGGAGTTCATTTGGAAGTTATCGTGAGTCTTAGCATTTTAGAGGAAGACATTGGTGGCAGTCTCAACTCCCAGACAGAATTAAATTGGTTTCCACAGTCTAGAAACTAGGATACACTCTCTAGGAGAACCTCACATGGAGACCACCACCGCTGCAGATTTTAATTGTTTGCATGCTCAAAGGAGGTGAGCTCTTGAGAGAGTTCAATATTGCTTGTGAGTGAGTTCATCTGAATTGTCAATAGAAAACAATGACTTCATCTATTCTGCTTTCCAAATCTTACCTGAGTACTTCTCAGTTGAAGGCTATAAATCAGGTAGAAGGCATGGAAGGAGGTTCTACAAAATTTATTTCCAAGATTCTCTTCCTTGACGCACATGAGAGATGATAATGAAGTAAACATTAGTTAATGTTGCTATGTATGATCTATTTACTTATGGTGATATATTCTATCAATTATTTAATGATGATTATAGTGACAACATATAATTTATTGAGATGATCACAACACACATATCAGGGTTTGATAAATACTGAGTGAAATTATCTGATTATGCCAAAACAAAAATTTCAATGTGACTTATATGCACTTTATATTTACCCTTATAAAATTATTATGAAACGACAAGGGTCTTGGTTATTTTCCCCCAAACAGGTGGCTCTGTACAGGAAAGTCGATTGTACAGATGATGGAAATTTTTAAAAGGATGAAGAAAATAAGACTTTTTTTTTTTGACAGAGTCTTGCCCTGTTGCCCAGGCTGGAGTGCATTGGTGTGATCTTGGCTCACCGCAACCTCCACCTCCCAGGTTCAAGAAATTCTCCTAACTCAACCTCCCTAGTAGCTGGGATTACAGGCACACACCACCACACCTGGCTAATTTTTGTATTTTTAGTAGAGACGGGGTTTCGCCATACTCATCTCGAACTCCTGACCTCAAGTGATCGGCCCGTCTCGGCCTCCCAAAGTGCTGGGATTACAGGTGTGAGCCACCACGCCCAGCTGTAAACAAGTTTTAACTGCCCTCCTCCAAAAAGATTGTATTTGTCTGTTTGTTTTCAAATAAATGAAAGAATAGAAAAGTCTGACCCCTGTGGCTGTTGCTGTGCTGTATCAATGAAAACACCACTTGATCCTCGGGCAATTAAGTAAATAGGATTCATAAAATGGTAGAAGTCAGAGCTCCAGCAAATGAAAACATTTCCTATCACTTTAAAGATAGAAATTTAGTTTAAATTGAAACTGAGGTAACTTGTTTTATAGAACTCTGCAGTTTCCTACACGACTTGCAATAAAAATTTGAAATAAAAGAAAACCAAGGGCTTCTATGGAAATTTGTATGGTGCATTCAGTAGTAAATTTAGTAGTGCAACTATGGAATAATGATGTTTGCTCTATTGGTCAGCATAAGAGTTTTATGAATCATTTTTCTATTTTGAATTTGAAGTTAACAGGTAAAATAACTTCTGTTTAACAAGTTGTCTGCTACGCATTCCTCACAATCTGGAAGAAAGTTTTAACTTGGACAAGTGTGACAACACGTACTCAAGCAAAAAAACTGGCCTCTGGGTTTAAGATATCCAAATTTAGACTGGATCTCACCTGTTTATGTAAGCTTTATGGTTGTGTCAAGTTTGTCCTATAAACTTGTGAATAAAAAGAGTTTTAATGCAATAATAAAAACATGATGATATTTTAATAGTTCAATAGAAAGGTAATGCTGAGTTAATTTTATAGATGGATTTTACCATGGAAAGAGTAACATATATCCCCTGACTGATTATCGCTTGTTTTTTCTCACTCTATTCTTTGATGTTCTGGACGTTGTTGATATCCAACAAATTTCATAATTTTAGATTTCCTTAGGTATAGTACTGTCCAAGAAATATCTACACTTCTTTCCTGGGGCATATCCCATAAGGAATGATAGTTTATTCTTTAGTTTTTTATTCCTTTTTAATTCCATCACCTACTTGAGGAAACTGTACCTAGCAAGTTTCCACACCTGGTTTAAACAAACAGATTAAAGTAAAAGAAGTTAAGAAATAGTTTAATATCATTTATAGCTACTGTGATTTTCAATGGAGGAAAAATTGTTATCATTATAAAAATGCAAACCTATTTTCTTTCTGTCTCTTTCTCTCTCTCTTTCTTTTTTTTTGACGGAGTCTTGCTCTGTCGCCCAGGCTGGAATGTAGTGGCATGATCTTGGCTCACTGCGACCTCTGCCTCCTGGGTTCCAGTGATTCTCGTGCCTCAGCCTCCCAAGTAGCTGGGATTACAGGCATGCACCACCATGCCTGGCTAATTTTAGTATTTTTAGTAGATATGGGGTTTCACCATGTTGGCCAGGCTGGTCTTGAACTCCTGACCTCAAGTGATCCACCCGACTCGGCCCCCCAAAGTGCTGGGATTACTGTGTGTTTATTTCTAAGAACAACAAGGAAGTTCTTAATGCTTTCTGTTAATAATAATCCACATTAACTAAACATTCATTGTGTTCTGGGAACTGTCATAAGTCATGTTACTTAAATTATTTCATCAAACAAATAATATCATGGCTCTTGTTTACAAATACTGTAACTGAGATACAGAGAAGTAATTAACTTGTTAAAATTTGATGACTCAACTCCCCAAAAAGACAAAAAGACCACCAGAAAAACCGTTGATGAATCAAAGCTAGGTCTAGGTAAGAAAATTACCTTGACAGAGTCTTAATGTCTAAGAATAGGGGTCCCCAACCCCTGGGCCACAGACCAGTACCTGTTTGGAATTGGGCTGCATGGCAGGAGGTGAGCAGCAGGCGAGTTAGCATTACCACCTGAGCTCCAACTCCTGTCAGATCAGCGACAGCATTAGATTCTCATAGGAGGGAGAACCCTATTGTAAACTGCACGCAAGGGATCTAGGTTGTGTGCTCCTTATGAGAATTTAATGTTTGATGATCTGAAGTGGGACAGTTTCATCCCCAAACCATCTCCTCCAACCCCCAATCTGTGGAAAAATTGTCTTCCATGAAACCGGTCCCTGGCGTCAAAAAGGTTGGGAACCTCTTTCTTAGAAGGTTAAGGAGATGATATATATAGAGAGTTTCGTATCTGAGTTTCAGGGATTTAAGGCAAGTCTTTAGAAGAGAGAAATTGATTATAACTGGGCAGCATTTATAATATCATTGTTTGATTGGTGGACCTGAAAAAAAATCTTTGTAAGTAAACTATTCTGTGGAAAGTAAGTTGTTTGCCCCAGTGAGCAAACTGTTTGTTCAGGTAAGTTATTTTGCAGGCAAGCTATTTATTTGTTTAAAGTACTTTATTCTTGATCAATAAATGTTTGGAAACAAAAGTTTGTCTCTGTTCTTAGCCTTGATAATTAAGCTATTTGGACACAGCTTAACATCATATAGGAGGCTGCTTAGAAATAGTAATAGTAGGCTGGGTGCAGTGGCTTACACCTGTAATCCCAGCACTTTGGGAGGCTGAGGTGGGAAGGTCACGAGGTCAGGAGTTTGAGACCAGCCTGACCAACACGGTAAAACCCCATCTCTACTAAAAGTACAAAAATTAGCCAGGCATGGGCACGCACCTGTAATCCCAGCTACTCAGGAGGCTGAGGCAGAGGAATCGCCTGAACCCGCGAGGCAGAGGTTGCAGTGAGCCAAGATTGCGTCATTGCACTCCAGCCTGGACAACAGAGTGAGACTCGATCTCAAAAAAAAAAAAAAATTAATTAATTTAAAAAAAGAGAAAAAGAAATAGTAACAAAAACAACAATAATAATGAACAATAATAATGTGTACATTCATTATTTCAGTTTAAGATATTTGAGAAGTTTTGGGACTTTGCATGGTGTCCATTTACAAAGACAAAGAATATCATGGCTAAATTATGTTTATAAAATCTAGCAAAGACAAAAGGAATTTGGCTTTATGGAAGATATGTCACAGACTAGGGTTCGAATTATACTAGAAACTTTGATAGGCCATCAGCCTAACACTAGACTATAATCAATATGTTCTTGGCATAATATGAGAATGATAAGCATTTGGCAATGAACTCATTTCTGCTCCATTTTTATAACATAATCTGTGTAATCTACCTGATATAAATAAACATATTTTCAGCCCTTTTTCTTGGGGGCATTTTTCTTGTAGGAAACTAATGATAGAATTCATTGAATTGGCATTATTATTATTATTATTATTGTTATTATTATTTTAAGAGGGAGTCTCGCTCTGTCACCCAGGCTGGAGTGCAGTGGCGCAACCTCTGTTCACTGCAAGCTCCGCCTCCCAGGTTCACACCATTCTCCTGCCTCAGCCTCCCAAGTAGCTGGGACTACAGGCACCCACCACCACGCCTGGCTAATTTTTTGTATTTTTAGTAGAGACGGGATTTCACTGTGTTAGACAGGATGGCCTCGATCTCCTGACCTCGTGATCCACCCACCTCAGCCTCCCAAAGTGCTGGGATTACAGGTGTGAGCCACCCCGCCTGGCCTGAATTGATATTGTAGTCAGGTAACTATGTGTCACTTGTCATGGACCCATTAAACCTCGAGTGCATTCAACCAATCAAAATATAGCAATTCTTTGGTCTCTTAACAATAGCAAAACTATGTTTAAACTGATCTAGTAGTATCAGGTACTGTTCTTTATAAACATAATCTACCTATGAATGAGGATACAGCAGCTTTTATCAGTTATTGTTACAATCAAGTTAACTTTAATAACCCACGTATCCCAGCTGAATGTCACATCAAAGAGTAGCCTGACAGCCCTCAAATTCTGCATATGATCATTAAACTTACTCTTCTCTTCTCCCTCTGAGCAGCTTTTTCAGTGTGGATTTCCCCTGTTCCATACCATGTCTAACCAGTTATAAAATGTTCAGTTTCTTCACCAGCATTGGCCTCTGAAAATAAATCAATCACATGAGGGTTGCATGAGATTTATGACATATATTGCACAAAAACAGAAAGAGAGATTAAAACTCTTTATTGGAAATATCTACGCTCTATAATATTTCTTATTTACATGTACCCAGTGATTGTTCTCATCCTACAGCAGCCAATCTTGGGTTCTTTCATAATGCCTCTCTCATTTCTTTTTTTCTATCATCTTTTTAATCCTTCAACACTATTCATCTTCCCAGGAGAAAACAAAAACAAGTCAAACTTAAGTGCATCTCCTGATTTTCTTATCAACCATTTTCTCTGTTGCTTTCGGGACAGCCATCCAGGCATTCAGATCATCATTTTTTATGTTAATCTCTCATCAAATAATTTCTGTAAACAAAAAGATATCCCTCTCTCAGAAGAATCCTGGAATCCGTCCACTAATATTGTTTACATCATAGGGATCAAAACACAGATTAATGAAAACAGGTGAATTGCCCAATCATTTGACCAGTATCTTTAACTTTCTAACCTGCCCAGAGTGAAAGTTTTAGATGCAAATTTGAATGTTGTAACATTAAAGGCCAAAATTCTTTCTTCAGAAAAACATACCTTCTCCCAGTAGGCTTCACTAGTTCTAGCACTCTGGCATTAACCGTAACTAGTATGAAATTCCCTTTTCAGTTATGCCTTTAAAAGCCCAGATCATCTCTCTAATACAGCCAGTAACCTGTATAAAAAACAGAATGAGCAACATGCTTTTGGACCCAGGAACTTCTCTAGGCTCGTCCTCCCCACCAACTTCCTATATTACTTCGCTCTTCTGTTGGCCAACAACTCAATTTTGGCTTTCTGCATGATTTTGCCTTTGGGATTTAAATTCCAAATCTGAAATGAGCAATCTAGTTTTTTGATAAGTAATTTATTTTATACCTAAATTGGCCTCTCATTTAATTCCCTGGAATTGATGGCTTGTTTTTGAACAATTTTATTTTTTAATTTTAATTTTTTTATTTTCACAGGATTTTGGGGAACAAGTGGTGTTTGGTTACATGAATAAGTTCTCCAGTGGTGATTTCTGAGATTTTGGTGCACCCATCACCTGAGCAGTGTACACTGTACCCAATTTGTAGTCTTTTATCCCTCATCCCCCTCCCACCCTTTCCTGAGTCCCCAAAGTCTATTGCATCATTCTTACGCATTTGCATCCTCATAGCTTAGCTTCTGCTTATGAGTGAGAATATACAGTGTTTGGTTTTCCATTCCTGAGTTACTTCGCTTAGAATAATGGTCTCTAATTCAGGTTGCTGTAAATGCCATTATTTTGTTCATTTTTATGACTGAGTAGTATTCTATGGTGTGTGTGTATATATATATGTATGTGTGTGTATATATATATATATCACAATTTCTTTATCTACTTGTTGATTGATAGGCATTTGGGCTGATTCCATATTTTTGCAATTGTGAATTGTGCTGCTATAAACATGCGTGTGCAATCATCTTTTTCATATAACAACTTCTTTTCCTCTGGGTACATACCCAGTAGTGGGATTGCTGGATCAAATGGTTAGTTCTACTTTTAGTTCTTTAAGAAATCTCCACACTGTTTTCCATAGTGGCTGTACTTGTTACATTCCCACCAGCAGGATAAAAGTGTTCCCCTTCCACCACATTCACACCAATATCTATTATTTTTTGATTTTGTTTAATTATGGCCATTCTTGCAGGAGTGAAGTGGTATTGCATTGTGGTTCTGATTTGCATTTCCCTGAATAATAGTGATGATAAGCATTTTTTTATATGTTTGTCGGCCATTTGTATATCTTCTTTTGAGAATTGTCTATTCATGTCCTTAGCCCACTTTTTGATGAGATTGTTTGTTTTTTTCTTGATAATTTGTTTGAGTTCCTTGTAGATTCTATTAGTCCTTTGTTGGATGTATATAGATTGTGAAGATTTTCTTTCATTCTGTGGGTTGTCTGTTTGCTGATTGTTTCTTTTGCTGTGCAGAAGCTTTTTAGTTTTTTTAAGTCCCATCTATTTCTCCTTGTTTTTGTTGCATTTGCTTTTGAGTTCTTGGTCATGAAGTCTTTGCCTAAGCCAATGTCTACAAGGGTTTTTCCAATGTTATCTTCTAGAATTTTTATGGTTTCAGATCTTAGATTTAAGTCCTTGATCCACCTTGAGTTAATTTTTGTATAAGGTGAAAGATGAGGATCTAGTCTCATTCTTCTACATGCAGCTTGCCTATTATCCCATCACCATTTGTTGAATATGGTGTTTTTTCCCTACTTTATGTTTTTGTTTGCTTTGTCAAAGATCAGTTGGCTGTAAGTATTTGGCTTTATTTCTGGGTTCTTGATTCTGTTCCATTGGCCTATGTACCTATTTTTATACCAGTACCATGCTATTTTGGTGACTATCACTTGTAGTTTAGTTTGAAGTCAGGTAATCTGATGCCTCCTGATTTGTTCTTTTTTGCTTAGTCTTTCTTTGGCTATGTGGGCTCTTTTTTTATTCCATAGGAACAATAGGATTACTTTTTCTAGTTCTGTGAAGAATGATGGTGGTATTTTAATGGGAATTACATTGAATTTGTATATTACTTTTGGCAGTATGGTCATTTTCACAATATTGATTCTACTCATCCATGAGCATGGGATGTGTTTCCATTTGTTTGTGTCATCTATGGTTTCTTTCAGCAGCGTTTTGTAGTTTTCGTTGTAAAGGTCTTTCATTTCTTTGGTTAGGTATATTCCTAAGTTTCTTTTTTTTTTTTTTTTTTTTTGCAGCTGTTATAAAAGAGTTTGAGTTCTTGATTTGATTCCCAGCTTGGTTGCTGTTAGTGTGCAGCAGTGCTACTGATTTCTGTACATTAATTTTGTATCCTGAAACTTTGCTGAATTAATTTATCAGTTCTAGGTGCTTTTTGGATAAGGCTTTAAGGCTTTTTAGGCATACGATCATATCATCAGCAAACAGCGACAGTTTGACTTCCTCTTTACTGATTTGGATGCCCTTTATTTCTTTCTCTTGTCTGATTGCTCTGCCTAGGACTTCCATTACTATGTTGAATAGAAGTGGTGAGAGTGAGCATTCTTATCTTGTTCCAGTTCTCAGAAGAAATGCTTTCAACTTGTCCCTATTCAGTATATGTTGGCTGTGGGTTTGTCTAGATAGTTTTTATTATATTGAGGTATGTTCCTTGTATGCCGATTTTCCTCAGAGTTTTAATCATAAAGAGATGCTGGATTTTGTTGAATGTTTTTTTCTGCATCTATTGAGATGATCATGTGATCTTTGTTTTTAATTCTGCTTAAGTGGTGTATGACATTTATTGACTTGACTATATTAAACCATCCCTGCATCCCTGGTATGAAAATCATTTGATCATGGTGGATTATCTTTTTGATATGCTGATGGACTCAGCTAGTATTATGTTAAGGATTTTTGCATCTATATTCATCAGGTATATTGGTCTTTAGTTTTGTTGTTGTTATGTCCTTTCCAGGTTTTGGGGTTAGGGTGATACTGGCTTCATAGAATAATTTAGGGAGGATTCTCTCTTTCTCTATCTTGTGGAATAGTGTCAATAGGATTGGTACCAATTCTTCTTTGAAAATCTGATAGAATTCAGCTGTGAATCTGTCTGGTCCTGGACTTTTTTTTGTTGGCAATTTTTAAATTGCCATTTCAATCTCACTGCTTGTTATTGGTCTGTTCAGAGTTTCTATTTCTTTCAGGAGTTTTTGAACAACTTTCTAATAGCACTTATGTTTCCTGATTGATGCTATTCTTGCTTAATATCTATTTCTTGGTCTCTACATTACATAGCTTTGAGTAACAGACCATGGCCATTCTTCCTTCTTCACAGGCCCCTCCTCTGTCCACCCATTCTTGGTTTATTCCTCTTTTTTCTCTACACATTCATTGGGTAATTTCAGTCAATTACATGATTTATCAATGTGTTAATGAATTCTACATCTATATTTCCAGCCCCTTTAATCTGTTGCAGATACTCAATTGGATTGCTATAGGCATTCACCCTTCTTCAATATTTAGATAAGGAGTCAGCTCTTAGAGTTAGTCTTTATCCAACTCTGAAGCTGTGTTAACTGCCCTTCTCTGTACTTTTATTGTGTTCTATGAACACTTCTATCAAGCATTAACTGCAGTCCTGATTATGTGTTTTATCTGTTAATCTCTTACTAGATTGCAAGCTCCCTGGAGGCAGGAACTTCACCTAAATAAACCTTGCATTTCCAGCACAGAGTTTCTGAAATATTTTGAAAATATTTTAAGTAATAGATAAATGTAAGGAGGTTTTTAAAAAAGAAAAAATTCAAACCCTTTTACAATGGAGTATGTTTTCTTGGAAGGTAATGTGTGCTCCAATAAGATATTGGCAATTACTTTTGAGGAAAAATGTAGGCATTGCGTATGCAGCAGACCGGCAGCTGGACTCCATAACCTCTAATATCTACAATGTTTATAAACCTATGATCCTGGAATGCTCTGGAAGAAATTACATAAGAGGAAAAAGTTAACTTTTTTGGCACATTGTCCAAAGTTTCTAATTAATCATTTTGCCAGTTCTAAATGTGCTGCTTAATTGCTCAGAAATCAAATTACATTAACACTACCAAAAGCTATTGAAAATTGGCACAAATTCCATTAACAGATGAAGTATCATTTAAATTACATGCTTCATTTATTTCATTATTTTAAAATCATCACATGAGTTTAGAGTAAACGAGCACACAACTTATAACAATTTACTTTTGGCAAGTATTTGTGTCTTCCAGTGACAGGATCTGCACACACACACTCTGATACAATGAAAAGTGACCTCCAATTTGGTTTTATGCTTAATGTGTTTTGCTATGTTGACAAAACATATTTGAGCTTGCTGCAAAGTGATTGAAGTAAGAAAAGTGAGATGGGAAAATTTTAATGCAAGGCAAAATACAAGCTCAAATTCAATGAGTAAAATTTTTAAATTTTGCCTAGATTCTTTTGTAATGTTGTAAATCAGTCATCTTCATGAAAAACAGATGTCATAAAAAAGGCTGTAGGAAAATCTGGAAGTGTTTTTGGATTGAATTTGTACAAATTCTTAGTTTACATATATTGTAGAGGAGAAGAAATGGACTCTGAAATTAAGTAATTTGCTTAAGGTTATAGTAAGGAAATACCAGCAGTTCATGTTATTTTTTCTTAGGCTTTTATTTTTTAAAGTGATAATTTTATGACTATTTCTCTTCTGCTCAATGTTTATTTCTAAAAGGATTTTGTAGAGCCCAATAGCGCTACAGTGAAGACCACATCCTGTGGATTGTTGCACGTATTTTTTTTTATGTATGGGTATGAATGTATGTACATTGTGTGATGGTTCTGAAGGCAGTGAATATTCCAGGTGACATGTATCAGGCGGAAATAGATATACATAAAAAGTGGGTATTAAATGATCAAAGCTTGACTTTTTAAAACGTGTTTATTCTTACAGTTTAGCTTGTTGTTTTCCTTTTTTCCTTCTGAGCAACATAAATTATAACAAAAAGTGTAATAAAAGTATAATAAAAAGAAAACTTTTTTGCTAAGGGTGGAGAGTAAAGGACTAGACTCCCAGAAACACTTCTATGTCCTCAAATTGTCTCCAAGCCTCGGACGTATAGTTACTTCAACTCTAGGGGCTTTTTTTTTTCTCCAAGTTTTCAAGCACAATCAAGTGATTTTGGCTTAACATAGAATATTATGAAGTGTCAGAGATTTGAACTTTGTCCAGTGGTTCTGAGACTAACAGACAAGGCTGAGCCAGCAAAATTTCACATAACAAGGGTAAGAGTACCCAAATCCTCTTGTAAAAATTCCTTCTCTTTCCAAACATTTATCTGTCTTTGGCTGCCACCTTCTCTTTTCAGACATAGAGAATTAAACTAATATAAAACTTAGAAGCATCTGAGCTACAGGAAGAATCATATTCACCAAGAATTCTGACTGATCATCCATATGTAATGTTGTATGGTTACATTCTTCTCAGTGTCTCTTGTACATGTGCATATTGCATTTTCACAATTAATGTTTTCTCCATGCATGGTTGACTGTATTAAAAAAAGGTTTTTGAGAAATTACTCTAGCTGTCACTGGAATATTCAGTAGTTTATCCTTTTTCATCCATGAACACACATATATAATCAATTTGGGTATTCTAAAGAATGTATTTCCTCTAAGTGCAAGAAAGGCATATTTTGCCTATTTAATTAATCAAGCTGAGTTCCATTTCAAGGGGCTGAATTGTATCATCATGAAGTTTTAATAAATTATAAATCTTTAGATGGTTAAAGGCAACATTACCCAGGCTTAACATAATGGAGTTGGACTAATACATTCAGAGCTCCATTCTCTGGGATTGAGATATGCTTGCCTCCAGGCAAGTGGCATGAATTACTCAAGACATTTCTTGCTGAGAAAGCACACTGCAGAACTGGAAATCTCTTTACAAGATCCTACATAATGTTTTGCTCACACTAACCCTTCATTTATCACTAATACCAATTGTCATATAGGGATAAATATGGGAGTTGACTTCTTAGATGATGGATAATATATACTGATGCAATTTTTTTTAGATATTGAGAGAACAGTCAATGTCACAGATGAAGCTGATTACTTTCTGAGAGACTGAAAACTGGTTAATACATTTTGATCACAATTCTATTTTATTTTTCATTAAAGGAAGGGAAGTAATGCTGGAATTCGACTGGCTGCAGGTCATCTGCCCAAATTATAGAGTGATGTCATAATAATTCACATCATTAGTGAGTTTTAATATTCCTGACAGTCTCTGAAACAAATAGAACTTTTCTTTCCTTTCATTTTTTTCCTTTTTTTTTTTTTTTTTTGAGACGGGGCCTCCCTCTGTTGCCCACTCTGGAGTGCTGTGGCACAGCCTCTGCTCACTGCAACCTCAACCCCCTGGGTTCAAGCAATCCTCTCACCTCAGCCTCCCAAATAGCTGGAACTACAGGCTTGCCACCATACCCAGATAATTTTTGTAATTTTTGTAGAGATGGGATTTCACCATGTTGGCCAGGCTGGTCTCAAACTTCTGAGCTCAAAGGATCCACCTACCTCGGCCTCCCAAATTGCTGAGATTACAGGCATGAGCCACCATGCCTGGCCAAATGGAACTTTTGAGTCACAATCACCCCAATATAATCTATTAAAATGTTTAACTCTTTAAAAGGTAAACTTCTATGGAGGGTATTTGGACTGGATAATTTAACAATTATATTTCTGACTAGTCACGTAAAAATTTGACAATGTGTAATAAAAGTAACTTGTCATTTTATTTAGGTGCAGATATAAATTATGTGACAAGGAGCACGTAGTCACTGTTTAATATCCCCACATTATTGTGACTTTATCATTCTCTGTTACCGTTCATTGAGAGTCTGAATGGATATCTTGTATTTACTTTTTATTAAATTTAAATTTTTCTTACCTCATTTAGTGGGAGAGATTATATTTGGTAATTTGAGAAGCATGAAAAATATTCAACTCAAATGTAAGGGCCTGCCAGTTGTGGTGGCTCACACCTGTAATCCCAGCACTTTGGGAGACCAAGGCAGGCAGATCATCTGAGGTCAGGAGTTCGAGACCAGCCTGGCCAACATGGAGAAACCCTGTCTCTACTAAAAATACAAAAATTAGCCTGGTGTGATGGCATGTGCCTTTAATCCCAGCTAGTCAGGAGGTCGAGGCAGGAGAATTGCTTGGAGGCAGGAGAATCGCTTGAACCCAGGAGGCGGAGGTTGCAGTGAGCCAAGATCTCGCTACTGCACTCCAGCCTGTGTGACAAGCTGAAATCTGTCTCAAAAACAAAAACAAAAACAAAAAGAAACAACAACAAAAAAACCCCATCAAATTCAAGGGCCTACTATATAATGGTATTTACAAAACCAATATCAAATATAATGAATAAAACATTCAACTAAGTATCAGAAGACAATTATTTAATTCAGCTCTGCAACACTCAAAGTGTGTTCCATGGAACAAATGCTGGTTTTTCTAGAGGGTAGGAACTTGAATGTCATTTCTAAACATGTTTCTTCCCAAACTACCACATCATTGCTAAGTCTTGAAAATTCTACCTAATATATGTGGAATATAGAATTCATTCTCTTCTCACTAAATATAACTATCCAGTGATTTTCAGCCTTCAATAACTTTAACCTTAATTATGGTAATAGTTCACTATCCTGTACAATCTGTTTTCCACACAGAAGCTTGAGAAATATTTTACACACATTTGTCTGATCATATCCAATTACTTCTATCAGCTCTCTCTCTCTCTCTCTCTCTCTCACACACACACACACACACACACACACACACATACTTATAATCCTATAATATTATCTGGACTATTGGACTCATCCCAAACTTTGGGTTAGACTGTATCCAAAGGAATGTCAGCAAAGTCTGCAGCATGTAGTCTTCTGGTTTTTTGTTTGTTTTTTGTCTTTTCCCACAAAAGAGGTTTCAGCATTTCCTTTTCTCAGAGTGGAGTATTTGCATGTGGCATATTCTTAGGGGCACTTATCCATAGAACCGAAAACATTTTCAGCAGAGGCAAAGTGTACGGTAAATAAAAGGCATTAACTGAGGCATAAACTAGTTCAGATGTGTGTAGGTCACTTCTTAAGTGACCTAGGTTATGTCCTGATTTGGTTTGGCTCTGTGTCCCCACCCAAATCTCATCTCGAATTTTATCCCCATAATCTCCGTGTGTCGAGGGAAGGATCAGGTGGAAGGTGATTGGATCATGGGCGAGGGTTCCTCCATTGCCATTCTTGTGATAGTGAGTGAGCTCTCATGAGAGCTGATGGTTTTATAAGGGGCTTTTCCCCCTTCACTTCCTGCACACGTTCTGTCACCCGCTGCCATTTAAGTTGTGCCTGCTTTCCCTTCTGCCATGATTGTAAGTTTTCTGAGGCCTCCCCAGCCATGCAGAACTGTGAGTAAATTAAACCTTTGTTTATAAATTACCCAGTCTGGAGTAGTATCTTTATAGCAGTGTGAGAATAGACAAATCCATTTCCCTTCCTATATTCTGAGATTTTCCCACCTGCAAAACATGCGTCCAGGACTGTGTTATGTGAGTTCCCTTCTTACACTGATTTTAAATCATGGAACAAAAGAATTGTGGAGAGATGACAGAATATCCTGTAGTTAAACATGTTATCAGGTGGCACTGATTTTTCAGAGCCTTCGGGTTTTCTGAGTTGTGCTTTTTGAGATTACAGAGGCAGAATTCCACATCATGGAAATTAACCTCTAAATGAGAAATTTTTTAACAAGCAGGCATTATCTTGGGACAAAATCTAATTATCAACTCTTGGTTGTTCGATAGAAGGAAAAATGTCTGAGCTTCTCTGGAGAAGAGCAGAAAATCTGCTCCTGTGAAGTATGTCCTCTTATGAAAAGAGTTCATGTAAGTAACATGTTTTGGAGTCCCTTAACAGACAAACAAGCAAATCAACAAAGACAAGATGTGCACAGAAGAATTTAGTGGTATTGATTGAAATGACATATTTAAATATCAAAATTTAAATGGAATATAAATGGAATTAAGGGTTTCTATGCAGACATGGAGACATAAAACTAGGTGATTTACATTTGGGATTTCAGTAATTTCTCACAACATTTTTATTTAATGGCTATTACTATTTCTGTTTTACAGATTCAAACACTAACTTTAAAGATTATTATGTGCAACCAACTTAACTGCTCTATGGCAGAACTGGGATGAAAATTCAAGTTTGACAATTTTCAAAATCCTTCTCAAAATTAGCTCAATGTAACCTTTCCACAATGTACACATATTTCAAAACATTATGTTGTGCATGATAAACCCATACAATTTTTATTTGCCAGTTGTACATAAATAATTGATTAATTAAACCAACCAACCAACACACACCCACACCAAAAACCTTCTTTGAAACTGTAAGCATGGAAAATACTGAAGTTTTCACCTGAATGAATTAAAATCTCAATTTAAATATGATTGAAACCAAATTAAATTTGAACTTCTTGTATTTATTGAACTTCTGTTAAATAAATTGCACATCCAAAAGGACACTTGTACTTTATTAGCCTTTTTCATCTTCCAGCTGGGGATGTATGGTAGTGGTAGTGGGAAGTGGGGAAAGGAATATAATTGAGGAATTAAGTAAATAATTCAAAAACCTTTAGAATGTAAGTGCAAACTCTATACCAGAAAGAATTTCACATTTGCTTTCCAGTGCATGAAAAGTCAAGGCTATTGATGGACAGTCTATTTCTTAGACAATGTGAATTTCTAAAAATTGACCAAACAATGAGGTCTATTTATTTGAGGAATAGGATTCATATGCAACACGAGTTCATACCTCAGACCTTGGATAAGTTCAACTAAAGTGACACAGCTATTTAATCAAAAGATGAGAGCACTCCAATGACAACTTCTTAAATTGATCTGGAATTTGATTGCTGTGTAGGTATAATATTAGCCAAACACAACTTTTGTTTCATGTGTACTTTTGCAGCTAAGTAATATAAGTTATATAATCACCTTTAACATTACTGCCAGATATTGTATGAATATTTAAGAATAACTGCATTTTAACTTAAATTAAAAGCCATTTGTCTTGATTAACTATACTTATTCCAGATTGTTAAACAATGGGCTTGACATTCACTTGAGAGTTTTGAGAAGGCATGTAGTTTTGTTGTGTTTGCTGGCAGTTCAATCTTTGTGTATATACACATGCATTTAACGACTGTAAAGAAGAGATCACAAATTCGTGATGCGCAACTAGAACATAAATTATTTTCATTGCAAGCTATAACTGCAACGACAAGAGAAGTTTTATGATACATTTTTGTCACTAATATGAATGTTAAAGAGTTGAGAATTTACGTGTTAGGAGGCACGCTCAACTAGATTGTGAAACAATAGTTTCTAACAGCTCTGAAGGAGCTATTAGATTGTGTAAAAAAATGTGTTCTAAAAAGTCCCTAAATATGTATTTATATAATTGGAGCTATTATGGTTTATTGTATCAATTACTCATGTACTAAAGAAGAAAGAACCAACAGCTTAAAACACTTTCATTAAAGGGGTTGGCAGTTACACACAAGCAACCCAATCTTGAGCCTTTGAAGAGGTTAAGACAAACAATGTAAATGTTCTTGTAAAATTATCTGTAATATCTCTAAACACAACTTCTACTTGGGAATAAAAATAGTGTGTATTTGTAATGATGATCAAATAAGGATTATAGAATTGTTACAGGATGAAAATCATACCCCGTACATTGTGTCAAGCTATTTTAAAATAAAAAGAAATGAAAGTAGGGGAAGAAAAGCCTGAATTTTTGTAGACACTACCAAGACTGGCTTTCTGATTTTGTTTAATTGACATCTGCATATGAAGACACTAATAAATAGCCTTTGCTTCAGGTTTTGTTGTTGTTATTGTTTTATGCATTTAATCTACATTGGAGGAAAAGGAATTCTATACAGGAAATGCTAATTAACAATACAGAACGAAAGCACAAGAAATGTGATGCAGCTTTAATTGTCAAATCTTAAATACTACAGCTTCAGAGAATGTGTAAATAAATTTGTGACAGAATGTTTTTTGCAGTTTTCATTCATTGTCATTTTCCAGAGGGTTTTGATGTAAAGAGTTTTCATTTGCAGATATAGAGGACAAAGATAATAGTAGGGCAGGAAATAATTTACAAACTAGCAGGCTGAATTATTATAATAAATCTCACTTGGCTAAAGATGATAATGATGTGATAATAACTGTTTCTTTCTCTATTATTCTCTATGGAGTGAACTTAGTAAAAATAACTTGGTGGGCATTTCAACAGACACATTGGAAGTTTACTATTTCCTTTGAGTTAGGTAGGGCTGAATGGTTGATATACACTGGGGGATTTTAACATTATACATAACTTTGCAAGTGTAGAAATGACCAATATAACCTAAAAATTTTAAATTGTTCCACAAGATATTCTTGGGCATTTTTATCCCCTGGTAGATTTTCAGACACTGAGGTTCCCCCTAATGCAATATAAAAATGTTAAAATAATACCTAGTTCACAATTAAGAATTGACATTTCTTAATGCTCTATGTAAATAATAACATAATCAAAACTACTTTTCAAACACCATGTTTTTTGCTTTTATTAATTTTCCTATCTAGCCCACTAAGTACTGCACTAATCAACATATATTATTGGCCAATTAGCATGAACATTAAAACTAGGAATGTTGGCATTTTAATCCTAAGAAATAAATAACTCAATAGGGGAAATATGTTACCTACCACCATTCAGCTAATTGAGTAAAGAAAAACTATATCTACATAATGCACACAAAGTTAGTATAAGTTTAGTTGGGCATTTGTCTTGATAGATGTTAAAATCCCTGTAGAATTTACTTTGATTATTAAACTCAAAAAATTTTTTTTTGTTTTACAAAAATATTTTTTACACTCCAGGAATTTACTTTAATGATAATATTTACATTTCTATATTTTTGAATTTAATAAAATAATTATAATAAGTACAAGTAAGTGTGTATTGAATACTGATTATGTACCAGTAATTGTGCTAAATACTTTATATGAAATAACCCTTTTAGTATCAAAATAGCCCTAGGAAGAAGCTGGAGGAGTTCATGAGTTTAGCAAGAAACCTTAAACAAATAGCTGGGAAGTGACAAAGAATTACATTTAATAAAAAGAAGTATCATTACTTTAATTTTGTTATTCTGCTTATATATGTTGGTTCACTTTGCCAAGAAATTCCCTCAATCCCATTCCCCTTTCATACTGATAAATAAAAGCTGTCTATAATTCAAAGTTCAATTTATATTTTCTCTAAGAAGCCTTTCTACATCTCTTTACCTGAAGCATCTCCAACATTCCAAACTTCCATAGTAGAAGGTAAACCTTCATTGAGCACCCATTATACTCTACTCTTTTATTAAATTATGCATACAAGAATTTATTTAGCTTAATTGTATTGTGACTTTATTTTTTATTTTGTGGGTATATAATGGGTATATATGTATGGGTTATATGAGACATTTTGATACAGGCATGCAATGTCTAATAATCATATCTGGGTAAATGGGGTATCTATCACCACAAGCATTTATCCTTTGTGTTACAAACAACCCAGTTACACTCTTCTAGTTATTTTTAAATGTACAGCTAAATTATTTTTGATTATACTCACCCTGTTATGTTAGCCAATACCAGGTCTTATTCTATCCTAATTATATTATAAATGACAGGAGGTCAGGAATTATGGTTCTGTTATACTAGTGTCTTCTGCAGACTCCACTAAAATAAGCATTTGCTGAATTTATGCTGTATTCCTCTATTTATAAATACAGTATACTTAGTTTAATAAAATTCAAATTACATTTTATGATATCATGTAAAGCAATAAAAATTCATGCACTATAGAAAAACATAATTGTTCTACTTCTAATAAGATAGTTAAATAGAAAAATAATACAAGATACCATAATGACTAATAATGTCAATTAAGGACCACAGTAATAAAGGACCACAGTAATATAAAACGGGATAACAAAACTGAAAAAAATTTACATTGATTATTTTTGATACTATTGCATCCTTTAGAAAAAGATAGTCAACACTAACCCTTCATAAAATCTACTGCAATAATAATTTAAATAATGGTTTTGATTTTATTTTGTGTCCATATTTCATTAATTAAAACATTACTCGGCCGAGCATGGTGGCTCATGGCTGTAATCCCAGGACGTTGGGATCCATCCACGAGGTGGGTGGATCACCTGAGATTAGGAGTTTAAGACAAGCCTGGCCTACATGATGAAACCCTGTCCCTACTAAAAATACAAAAAAACAGCTGGGCATGGTGGTGGGTGCCTGTAATGCCAGCTACTGGAGAGGCTGAGGCAAGGAGAATCGCTTGAACCCAGGAGGCAGAGGTTGCAGTGAGCCGAGATCACACCATCGCACTCCAGTCTGGGCAACAAGAGTGAAACTCCATCTCAATTAAAAAAAAAAAATTACTCAAAGAGAAAAGCATACGCATTAGCAGAAAATACTTTGAAATTTCCCAGAATGTAAGCTATCTTTTTCAAATTAATGACATAAAGTTATATATGAGAAAAGGTCTTGGTGGGTAGGGGGGATTGAGGTTTCATAAAATCAGTGATTAAAATATTTTAATATATTCTTTTTTATATTTATTTAGATATCACCTACATTTAAAGCAGTTATTTGGTAAATTCTGCTTTATTTCTGATAATAGTAGACAGAGATGAGAAGTAACAATAATGTTTTCAAATACCTAAATGCCACCATTTAAAAAAAAAAAAAAGCAAATAGAATTCTTGTGAACTTCCTTCTGACATTTTAACAAGTTTTTTTGTTCACATATTGTTTTTATTAAAGCATTTGCATTTGCACTTTGTGAAATAAAATTTGATACACCAGAAACCTGTTCCACCATTATCTCTTGAGACCTTGAGGTAATAAAAAGTTCATACTACAGCTCTTCATCTTCTTTTACAACTACTGCAAAGAAAGGGCACCTATCTGGGACACAAAAACCAAAGAGAAGAAAAATATGTCATTTTGCTTTTGCTATTGTTGATGATGATGATTTTAAAGATGGCAAATAAATACACTGATTTTTTTATCTCTTAAAATGGTCCATCCAAGGCACTCTCATGTAACCATTGCATATTTAAAATATTAAGTTGAACATAATGCCCATTCAAAAATATGTTCTTGGCACACACCAGACACTTAAATGCAAAAACAAATTTCTCTTTTTTTTTGAGATGGAGTTTTGCTCTTGTTGCCCAAGCTGGGGTTCAATGGCGTGATCTCAGCCCACTGCAACCTCCACCTCCCTGGTTCAAGCGATTCTCCTGCCTCAGCCTCCCGAGTAGCTGGGATTACAGGTGTGCGCAACCACGTCCAGCTATTTTTTTGTATTTTTAGTAGAAACGGGGTTTTTCCATGTTAGCCAGCTGGTCTTGAACTCCTGACCTCAGGTAATCCACCCGCCTTGGCCTCCCAAAGTGCTGGGATTACAGGCGTGAGCCACCGCACCCGGCCAACAAATTTCTTATATGTTGAAAGTACTGACTCTGAACAACTGGAGTATAGCTAGCAAATCTCTGAAGTTTGGAAACTGACATAGGCAAAGCAGATCACCAGAATGTAATTACATGTGGCTGTAGCTAAACTATCCTTGGTAGGCACTTCTATATTTATAATGTTACTAAATAAATATGAAAACACATTATATTTATCCACCAAGGTTATTTTCTAGAAAAATTATGTTCTACACAATTTAAGAAAGTAACGAAGAATGTTTGGCATAACTATAGTGTCATGAGTATAAAAGGTAATGACCAACCTCTCTTAGCAAATGGACACATTTTTTTTAAATTTGCCTATGAGATTGTCTATGAAAATAAATGTTTACTAGAGAAAGTCAGATTTAGCAATACTAAATATATACTTGAATTATTTCTCATATGAAATTTACATGGAGGCTGGGTGCAGTGGCTTACACCTGTAATCCCAACACTTTGGGAGGCCAAGCTGGGCCGTCAGGAGGTCAGGAGTTTGAGACCAGCCTGGCCAACATGGTGAAACCCCGTCTCTACTAAAAATACAAAAAAATTAGCAGAGCGTGGTGACACGGGCCTGTAGTCCCAGCTAACCGGGGGCTGAGGCAGGAGAATCGCTTCATCTAGGAAGGCGGAGGGTGCAGTGAGGTGAGATTGCCTCACTGCTCTCCAGCCTGGGTGACAGAGCGAGCCTCCCTCTCCAAAAACAAAAGAAGAAAAGAAATTCACATGGAATTAATGTTTATCTAGTATTTATTCCTCCTATGGTAAGAGTTTTATATATTATCATAATGATAGGCCAGAATTTTAAATGCACTAAGAGCTGACACATGATCTGCTGGTTGAATGAAAGAACTTAGCTAATTCCATGGAAACTTCTAATTCTTTTTTTGTTGTTGTTGTTTTCTTTTTGAGACGGATTCTCACTCTGTCGCCCAGGCTGGAGTCCAGTTGGCGCGATCTCGGCTCACTGCAACCTCCGCCTCCTGGGTTCAAGCAATTCTCCTGCCTCAGCCTCCCAAGTAGCTGGGATTCCGTGTGCCGCCGCACCTGGCTAATTTGTATTTTTAGTAGAAATGGGGTTTCACCTTGTTAGCCAGGATGGTCTCGATCTCCTGTCCCTCGTGATCCGCCCGCCTCGGCCTCCCAAAGTGCTGGGATTACAGGCGTGAGTCACCGCACCCACCCAGAAACTTCTAATTCTTAAAGGACCAAGAGATATGCTTATGAAGCGAGCTGCTTCTTAGAAGATTGTTATAGGGGACTAGATGAAGTGATTATTTGTATGCACAATGTTTGTATAAATTTAGAAGAAGAACAAAAATTAAGATAAGTCAACATTTGTTGAGCACCTTTTGTGTAGGAGTGTTAGATTTTTCATTTAAAGAGGTATCACTGATGTGAAAGGAAACTAATATCATTACAATGTGATGAGTGCAATGAGTGAGGTAGGCTTCAAGTGCAGCAGGATCTCAAGACATGAGAAAGGAGGGATCTAACTATGGGAGGCATGTGGGAACCTAAGGTAACCTAGATTTTCCAACTAGTTAGTTCCTTGGTACCTGGCTAAATGAATAAAGACCAATATTTTTGTCTTTCTTTTTTTAATTTTTTTTTTTTTGAGACAGAGTCTTTCTCTGTCTCCCAGGCTGGCATGCAGTGGTGCCATCTCTGCTCACTGCAACATCCCCTTCCCGGGTTCAAGCGATGCTCCTGACTCAGTCTCCCTTGTAGCTGTGATTACAAGGTGTGTCACCACGCCCAGCTAACTTTTCGTATTTTTAGTAGAGATAGGGTTTCACTGTGTTGGCCAGGCTGGTCTCAAACTCCTGACCTCAGGTGATCCACCTGCCTCAGCCTCCCAGAGTGCTGAGATTACATGAGTGAACCACCATGCCCAACCTATTTTTGTCTTATTCCGCATTTTAAGGAATTCATCAACATTTAAAAAGACTATAAACAAGGTGGAAAAATCTTCTATAGAATATAAATATACAATATTCCACTCTAATTATTTTTTTAAAAAATTGTCTCTTCTACATCTGCCTCTGCCATATAGGAAACATTTTGCAACCATGAGCAAAACTGGAACAGTTGCTAAAGTTCTTAGGCTCAGAGGGGATTGGACAGCTAGTCCTCATTTTGGCCCGGATGGACTTCACTTATTGCAGCCATTTAAGTCTTACTTCCTTCTTGACCTGGGTATAATCAGTCTCTTATAAGGACCCTAATTTGAAAATACATACTATATAATTCTTGGATATTTTCTTTTCTTTATATTATAATTTTGTCATTTAAATGTTATGATATATATCTTTTATTTACTCAACTATAACAGTAATCATTTTGGTGTGGGAATGTAAATTGTAACTATAGGTAAAAAGTGTACATCTCAAATAACTATGTAGATTTACTGTGGAAAACAAAAACTCCAGAATATCTGATAGAAAAATTCAACATTTTAAAGAAATAATCTTGTAAAACTTACATTTTATTAGTTTAAAATTAGAATTTGATGTCTGTGATATGGGGTAGCAAAAAAAAATGTAGAATTTAAAAATGAGTAAAAATTCATGGAAGCAGTTATTTTTATTCTTATTGTTATTTCTATTATTATTGCAGGCTAAAATTGGATAAGCATATTTGAACAATACTTTCTTCCTCTCCCAGCCCCATATCCATATACATCAGCTAAATATTCATGATGATTTTACTTATATTGTTCTTCTGGTAATGGTACTAGATCACTGATGAATACCCATCTTTTGATTTGTCATTTTTAAGCCATGTATATGAATTATCTACAGTAAAAACAGATTTATTTATACACATGGCAATGTAGAATATATGTACATATGGTTAAACCATACAAAATTATCATTTTTATAGGTACAAAATAGTTAATGCTTACTATATGTCAGATATATAATGTAATTTTTAAATTTTATTTATTTACTTATTTATTTATTTATTTATTTATTGAGACGGAGTCTTGCTCTGTTGCCCATGCTGGAGTGCAGTGGCGCAATCTCGGCTCATGCAAGCTCCGCCTCCCAGGTTCACACCATTCTCCTGCCTCAATCTCCCAAGTAGCTGGGACTACAGGCGCCTGCCACCGCGCCCGGCTAATTTTTTTTGTATTTTTTAGTAGAGACGGGGTTTCACCGTGGTCTCGATCTCCTGACCTCGTGATCCGCCTGCCTCGGCCTCCCAAAGTGCTGGGATTACAGGTGTGAGCCACCACGCCCGGCCATATAATGTAATTTTTGTATATTATTTATTCCTCCAAATAACTCCATTAGTGTAGTTATTTTCAAATTTTCTTCTTTAAGGAAATGATGACAGAGAGAGCTTAACCTGTCCAAATTACAATAATTAAATAGCAGGATTTAATCTCTGCAATTCTGAGGCAGGATTGTATGCTCTTAAAAACTGCAATGTATAAATACCACCTACTGGTCATTTTAATGTATTTAAATTAAAAACTCAGGCCTCTTAATCTAATACTAAAGATTTAAAATATTTTTTTTCTTGATTTTCTATGTGTATTAGCCTATTTTCATGCTGCTGATAAAGACATACCCAAGACTGGGAAGAAAAAGGTTTAATTGAACTTACAGTTCCACATGGCTAGGAAGGCCTCAGAATCATGGTAGGAGGTGAAAGGCACTTCTTACATGGTGGCAGCAAGAGAAAGTGTGGAAGATGCAAAAGTAGAAATCCCTGAAAAAACCATCAGATCTCGTCAGACATATTCACTACCATGAGAACAATATGAGGGAAACCGCCCCCATGATTCAAATTATCTCCCAGCGGGTCCCTCCCACAACATGTGGGGATTATGGGAGTACAATTCAAGATGAGATTTGGGTAGGGACACAGAGCCAAACCATATCACTATGTAAGCAGAGAAATTCAATCTCTCTATACTTTCTTGTATGATTCTCCTATCTTCCAGCCCCAGTGTTTATCAGATTAGTCATTGTTTTTACTTCGTCAAGATGTATATCAAGCAGATTTTCTTCCACATTTTATACATCATAATTTTTAAAAATGGAAAACAAAGTGTTTATGTTAATGATTATGCAAATATTTACTTTAGAATAAGATAATATATTTGAATGTATAAAAATAATTTAATCCAATGTTACTAAACCATTGCTGCTCTAAGAACAATGTTCCATGAGAAAAAATTTTACTGGTAAAGACTTCTACTTCTGACCAAGATGGAGTAATAGTGTTCAGAGTTACCTTTCCACCTAAAACTTCAAAAGTTGGATAAGATATATAAAATTATTTTTTAAGACACTGCACTGAATATCAGGAAATGAAAGACAGTAATCCCTGGGAGCTGGTAAACAAATAAAGTTAGCTTTACAATTTCCCCAGCTTTCTGCCTTGCAAGACTTTCTAAGAAGCATTGCAGTGAAAGAGAGAAGCCCAGAGGGAACTGGCAGATCTCCTAAGTGGAAAAGACACAGCTGAGAGTCTGGGAAAACCAACACAGCTAAAATTCACAGGGCAGAGTAACAGAGAGGAGAGCTGCACAAAAAAAGAACTCTGGAGATAGGCAGTGGTTCCTGTTGAGTATTCAGCTGAGTATTAATCAGTGCATTCCTGGGAGGAAACTACTTGAGGCCAAGAAAAAAGCACTCCACATGATTAGCACTTACGTGGGGCTGGGGAGAATGCCTGTTCTCACCAGCCAGACTAGAAAATCTCATGATTTGTGGCGTTGGACAGAGCACACAGAAATGCCTTGCCTTAGTAGTGGGGAATAATGTTCCTTAGATTAAGCACCACTATGACCTTACCTAAGTTAGAAATCTTAAAAGCAAAACCAAAAAGGCTAAAACTGTTTCCAAGTAATTTAACAGCAACCCAGGGCAAAGATCAAGAATATGTATAGGAATATAAAATTATTCAGCACTTACAAAGTGAAATTCTCAGTGCCTGATATCCAATAAAAAATTACCAGGCATGAAAAGAGGCAGGCAAATACAACCCATAATAAAATAATAAATGAATTGAAATCAACCTAGAACTGAGGCATATGTTAGAGTTAGCAGAGAAGGATAGTAAGCCAGTTATGATTACTGTCAGGAGCTATGAAGAGTCTGAAATCTTATGGTAGCTGTGATTTAGCACGTTAACTTGCCACAGTTTTATGGATGCTCTCAGAACACAGGAGAGCCCAGGCTCAAAGGACTTTATTATTCGTAGCAAAGAAAGTAGCGTGAACTCATATTTGCATTTGGGCCTCTTGCCTTCAAGTTCAGAGGTCACATAGAGGGACCTAGATGAATGTTATACCTCCAGTGGGTTTCATCATAACCGAGGAATCTTAGTTTAGATGATTAAAATCTTTTATGATGGAATGCAAATAAAACATTTTTTCCCTAGGGGAAAAAATCCACTATATTTATTATACTAATAATAAGCAAGTCTGCTGTTTGTTCCAGGAGGAGATACTGTCTCTGTTTTCTAAGGTTGCTTGCTATACAACCATCCTTGAAAACATAAAGACAGTTTCTCTGCTAGCAAGATATGCAGAAATATGAGAGATTTGTATATACTCTCTATACTCTAAAAGATGAGAAATCCAAGCAGCAGATATGAAAACAGTAATTTGTGAATTGAAAATATGTATTAAAAATCTGATTATTATTGTTGCTTTGGTATTCATTTTTAGGCATGACATAAATTGTTGGAAACTTAGTCATATCCCATTACCTTTGGTCTAGTTAAAACTTCCCCATGTAGTGGTTGCAATATAGCCCACTTGTTTCTTAGCTCATTGACCCCAAACCCAACACATACCACAGCTGTTGACCACGATAAAACCTAATGGTCAACACTAGAGTCATGTAAATAAGTTCCCTACTTTATATACGTTTTCTTTTCTATTTTTTTTTCTTTTGGAGATGGAGTCTCTCTCTGTTGCTCAGGCTGGAGTGCAGTGGCAGGATTTCGGATCACTGCAAACTCTGCCTCCTGAGTTCAAGCAATTCTCCTGCCTTAGCCTCCTGAGTAGCTGGAATTACAGGCATGTACCACCACCATGCTTGGCTAACTTTTTGTATTTTTAGTAGAGATGAGGTTTCACCGTGTTGGCCAAGCTGGTCTTGAACTTCTGGCCTCAAGTGATCCACCTGCCTCCCCCTCCCAAAATGCTGGGATTATAGGTGTGAGCCACCACACCCAGCCTATATGTTCTTTCTTTATACCAGCTAATCCATAGCCCCTGCAGAAAAGCCTAAGGGATAACTCTCATGGGCTACATTCAAGGCATAGTCCCACAGATCCTCTTTCTCTCTTCTCTCTCTCTTGCTCCCCACCTACTGACTGAGCTCCCTGCTGCCTCCAGACTTCCTGTCAGTCTCCCCCTTAGAACTCCTAATTTACTTGAGACCTGTAAGAAATAAATTTCATCTGTCATGCATTTTAGTTTTACTTCCTCATTGTGTCTCATTGGCATGCACATTTGAACCTAACTTTTCCTCTGCTGAGGGCTCTCCTAGAGAATTTTATCTTTCCTTATGGTCACTCTTGACAGAGAGATCTCAAGACAAATTAGAAAGAAACCATAACAATAAAAATTGTAACAATATATTGGATAAGATTTATTTCAGATTAGATATTTCAAAAAAGATTTATAAATTTAAAGATATAGCAATAGGAATGAAACAAAGAAGGAAAAGATAATGATAATAATAATGATGATGATTAAATAAGTAGAACATCAATGAGCTGTGGTACAGGTTGAAGTGGCTGAATATAAATGTGATTGAAATCCCAGAAGAAAAGAGAGGAGGGGACATAAAAAACTATAGATGAAATAATGTTTAAAAAATTTCCAAATTTGATGAAAACAATTACCCAAATTTCCTAAATCCCAACAAACTTTTGTTAAGTAAGAAACTGTGAAGGGGCTAACATTTTATTTTATTTGCACACTAATGAGTCCATATACTGGCAGAATACACAAGACCTCTGGGTCAGAAAAAGAGACCATTCATTACACACATTCAAAAGAGCAGATCAAGCAGCATCTCACTTTAGTTCCACAAGGCCAAATCCCCACAGAGTGATGTGATGTGGACCAGATGTTACCTGAATTTGCAGGGAAATGGACAACAAAAGAGGAACTCTAAGGTTTACCATATGCACAGGAAGCCCCATGAGAGGTTCCTTAGGAGTCACTATAAATTTGCAGTCTAACTGATATATGTATCACCAGATAGGTCCCAATAATTATAAATAATAACTAAATACTAAAGACACCATGTATACCCCAGTTATTATACTTCTTGTGGGAAAGCCTGACATTGGCCTGCTTCCCTTATGAAAACATGGTGACTTGTCCCATAGGGGATGGTTATAAGAAACCTTTAAGTGTTTAAGAAAATGCCACCAGTAGACCTTGTAGTCTTCAGAAAGCTGTAAAGATCTCTCCAAAATGATGCTAACTGTAGTTATTCAGGAAGCTTTTCAGAAGGATACATAACTCATTATTTACGTGTATTTTTAAATATTTTTATCGATATAGTCATACCCCCATATTTTGGGGGTGCATGTAATATTTTTCTTACATGTATACAATGTGTTATTATTAAATCAAGGTAATTGGCATATCTATCACCTAAAGTATTTATCTTTTCTTTGTGCTGGGAACATTACAATTTGATGCTTTTTCTTACAGAAGTGACTTAATTAGAAAAAGTGGTATGAAATTTGTCCCTGACTGTAGCTGACATCCTCAGTGGCACCATCTGGACCCTGAAAGGCACTCAGATCATCTTTACCTCACTGGCTAGGTTTGTTACAGATGATAGCACTTACCAGGCTTCCTCCTTGCAGGCCAAGGTCGGGTCTGTGCAATCACTGATGTATCCTGCTATAAGTGGATTAATGTCTCTCGCCAGTTGAGAAAGTCAACACATGAACTTAAAAAGAAATCTACCTGGTTTTCTAAGCTAGATTCTGTTGGCTCATGGAATTTATTCAGAGTAGATATGAAGCTGTAGGGGGCATGACTGAGATCAGTATTGCATGTAGACTTCATTTTGTTGTTCAGAGTCTTGTTTGACAATAGTCTTAAATAAATGCTGTATGAGACAAACAAAATGCATTTGGTCCCATGCAGTGTCAATTAAATAAATCAGAATTGCCAAAAGTGGTATGTACATGGGAAAATTCACAAAGGAACATAACTATATAGAAAAGATGAGTGGATCTGTTGGGAGACAATTCTCAATGGTTTTATTACATAGCCTGGGACTTCTAAGCAAAGGGGATGTTTGATTAGCAAACAACTAGAGATTTAGAGATGTACTTCCCCAGAAACCTCCCAAAGTAATAAAGAGAAATCCTTCTCTTTCCTCTCCCCAGAGAGATTTGCTTAAACTGGGAGATTCTGCAGTAATCAGAATGCTGAAATGACTCCAGAGTTTCTGTCTCCCTGGTTTGCACATCTTGTGTAACCCTCTCCCCATGAGTATCATGGGAGTTTCACTCCCATGATTAGACTGCACATATAGCAATGGTAAAAAGAAAAAAAAAAGGAAAGAAATTCCAGTGTAATTAATGTCCCTAATCAGTTGACTTTACATTAATCAACAAGAAGATCATCCTGGGCGAGCATGAGATAACTAGGCAAGCCTTTTAACACAGAACCCAGGCTTTCCCTGAAGGAGGAGGCTTAAAGTAGTAGACACACTCTTCTGCTGATCCTGAGGAAGCAAATTGCCATGCTGTGAATTGCCTATGGAGTGCCAAGAAAGGTAATAAATAAATCACTAAAAAAGAAATTAACCCAAAAAATGCATAAAAAGAAGAAAAAGAGAATGAAGGCTCTAGGATCTGAGAGTCACAGTTACATAACTTCAAGAAACCAAATGCTTCCAACCTTTTATATAATTTTTTTTTTTTTTTTTTTTTGAGATGGAGTCTCACTTTGTCACCCCGGCTGGAGTGCAATGCTGCGATCTTGGCTCACTGCAACCTCCACCTCCAGGGTTCAAGTGATTCTCCTGCCTCAGCCTCCCTAGTAGCTGAATTACAGGTGCCCACCACCACACTCAGCCAATTTTTTGGATTTTTAGTAGAGACGGGGTTTCACCATATTGGTCAGGGCTCGAACTCCTGACCTCCAGTGATCCACCCACCTTGATCTCCCAAAGTGCTGGGATTACAGGCGTGAGCCAATGTACCCAACTATATGAACTTGAAATAGCACCCCAAGCTCCAGATAAGAACACAGATTGCAGCTTCTAAAACCTTAAGCACAAGACATAGCTAATCCACTTGCCCAGACATGTGATCCATGGAAACTTTGAAAGAATAAATATATAGCATTAAAGTTGTGGCAATTTATTATGCAACAAAAGAAAGCTTATACACATGCCTTTCCCATATTCTGGGATGAGTAATGTCTCTGGAGACATATTGTGCCAACAAGGGAACTATAAAATTTGAGAGTTTTCTAAATGTTGGGGTTTTTCTCTAGTGCATCCCACTTCATGTGCAGGTAGCATGTGTCCTATATCACATTGCTTTGTGGGGTTTGGAGCTTGGGGAACCAGCTCAAGATGTTCTGACTACTGTTTTGGTTATGAGTAATGAGTAGTCTGTTTCTCTGACCTAGCTGTGTTACATTTTCTTACATAAAACAGTAGCAAGCAAACTTGTTAGCTTGTAAATGAAGTAAAATATGAGACAATTCAGTTTAACAATCACAAGCACAAAATACATGAACTATTACATATTTTGTGACATCAAAATTAAAATGGCTCAAATCCATTGATAACAAATATTAAAGATACTAGAAAAAAGGACACACTGCATGCAAAAGAAAAAAGATCAAAAATAACTGCAGATTTATCACTGAAAATAATGCAAACACAACAGTGGAGCAATATGTTTGAAGCATTAAGAGGAAACATTTTTTTTTGTGAGATGGAGTCTCACTCTGTCACCCAGGCTGGAGTGCAATGGCATAATCTCGGCTCACTGCAATTTCCACCTCCTGGGTTAAAGTGATTCTTCTGGCTCGGCCTCCTGAGTAGCTGGGATTACAGGTGCGTGCCACCACTCCCAGCTAATTTTTGTATTTTTAGTAGAGACAGGGTTTCACCAAGTTGGTCAGGCTGGTCTCGAACTCCTGACCTCATGATCAGCCCACTTCGGGCTCCCAAAGTGCTGGGATTACAGGCGTGAGCCACCGCATCCCGCCGGAAACTTTTAAAATATAGTATTATATGCTTAGTAAAACAATTTCTTCATAAATGAGGGCAAAATGAACACCGTTTTAGACTTACAGAAACTTTGAAGAATTCATCACCAGCAGATTTATACTATAAGGAATATTAAAGAAAACTCTTCAGGCAGAAACAAAATGATATCAGATGCAAATCTGCATTTTCTCAAAGGAGCTTAAGAGCATCAGAAATGGCAATTGAATATATAAAATTTTTTCTTACTTAAATAGTTTTAAAGATAATTTGCTGTTAAAATATAGTAAAAATGTAGTGTGGAGTCTATGTATATATAAAGGTGAAATTCATGACAGGAAGGATGAATAAAAGAACTGAAGTATAGTGCTATAAGTTTGTCATAACATACATGAAATGTTATCACTTCAAAGTAGACTCTACTAAGTGAAAGATGCAACCATAAATCTTGAAACAATCATTAAAAAACATCAACCGAAAAGGTAGCAAATTAAAAAAAGGATAAAACAGAATCATTAAAAAATAATTAACCCAAAAGCAGGCCATGAAAAGAGAAAAAAGGGGGCTGAGACTGATGGTGCAAATGTAAAGTAATTACCAACATGATAAATTTAAACCTAACTACATTAATAATCACATTAAATGTATAGAGTCTAAGTGTCCCAGTTAAAAGATAGATACTATGACATAAAATAGCAGGACCCTACTATGTTGTGTTTACAAAAAAAAATCACTTTAAGTATAAAGATACATATCAGTTAAAGTAAAATAATAGAAAAAGATATACTATGTGCTGTTAATACTAATCAAAGTAGATTTTAGAGCAAAGAATATTACCAGTAAGAAATAAATGTGATTTCATAAAGCAAATAGACATATTCAGTAAGAGGACATAGGAATCCTAAATGTTTATGTACCTAATAACAGAACTTCCAAAGAAATGAAACAAAAATTGACAAACTGCAAAGGAAATAGACAAATTCTCAATCATAGTTAAAGATTTCAATGCCCTTTCTCAGTAACTGATAGAAAAGTAGAAAGGAACTCAATAAAGATATAAAAAATGAATGACATTATTAACAAACTTTACTTAATTTACCTGTTGACATTTCTAAACTTACCTCTGTCCTGAACAACAGCAGAATACAGATTCTTCTTACATGTATACAGAACATAATCAGGGCCATAAAAAAACCCTCAATAAACTTAAAAGGATCCATGATATACAAAGTATGTTCTCTGAAAACAATGGAATTAAATTAGAAACCATAGAAATACCTTTGGAGAATGAATGGATATCCAAATAGCCATCAGTCAAATTACAAAAAAAAAAAAGAAATTAGAAAGCATTTTGAACTTAATGAAAATTGAAACATAACAAGAGAATTTGGAAGTTGCCACTGGAATAGTACTGAAGAAAATAGTTGTACCACCACACATCTATATTAAAAAAAAAACTCAAGAAATAATTTAGCTTCTACACTAAGAAACCAGAAAAAGAGCAAATGAAACCAAATTATGTAGGAACAAAAGAAATAAAATAGATCATACTAAAATCAATTAAACATAAAACATGAAAACAATAGAGAAAAAATTTTGAAAACCTGAGGGTGGCTACTTTGGAAAATAAATAGCATTTATACATTTCTAGCTAGTAATAATTCAATTAACATGTTGAATTTAGTTTACCAAACTAAAAAAGAAAATCTATATAATTAACTCAGTAAATGCGGGAAACTTATTTGAAAAATGCATCATCCACTTTGATAAAAACAACAAAACAAAACAACAGCAACAACAAAACACCTCAGCAAACAAGAAATAGAAGGACACTTTCTCAGTCTGATAGTAGATGTTTTGTAAAACCTATAACTAACATAATACTTGAAGAAAAATTCAATGTTTTTCCTAAAAGATCATGATCAAGACAAGAATATTCACTCTTTCACTTCTGTTCAACACTGAGTAGAGTCTCTAGCAATCAGACAAGAAAAATGCATAGAACACATCCATATTGCGAAGCAAGTAAAATAGTCTTTATTCAAAAGTGACATTATAGTCTACGAAGAAATTAGATAAAATCTATAAAATATTCATACTAGAACAAATAAATGAGTTTACTATCTTGCAGAATAAAATATTAAAATATAAAATGAATTATATTTTATTTACTAGCAATGACAACAAGAAATTGACATAGAAATACTATTTACTGTACCATCAAAACAGAAAATATTTAGAAATAATTCTAACAAAAGTTGTGAAAGATTTCTAAATTGAAAAGAATAAAATGTTGCTGAAAAAAATTAAGCATGCCAATAAGTGGAGAGCTGTATTTCTTTTGTGTATCAGAAGACTCAATCTTGTGATGAGAAGCCAATTCTTTCTAAATTGGTCTATAGATCTGATAAAATCACCATACTTAAGTTGGATTTTTCTCAGAATTGAGAAGTTGATTCTAAAATTCATCTGGAAAGAGAAAGGACCTGAAGTCAATCAATATAATTCTTTATCTTAACAAAGGAATAAAATTTAAAAAATCAGTGGATGAATAAAATACATTTAGTAAAATGTATCTCTCTTTTAAAATAAAAACTCACAGCAAAGTAAATATTTAAAGAGTAGCCTAAGTCTATTAAAGCTGATGTCCTAGTTATCTCATATTATTTTCATGGCCTCATCTAGACAGTTCTTAATTTAATGTCTTTTATGTGGTTGCTATTAGTCATCTGAGGGCTCTCGATTATGTTCAAAGTGGCCATGTTTCATGACTGGCAGTTAATTCTGGCTGTTGACTGAAAACTCAGTTGGTGCTGTCAATTGAAGTACCTTTACACAGCCTAGCCATGTAGCTTGGATTTGTTACACTATGGTGGATGGGTTCTGAGAGAAAGTATCTGGAATGTAGGCACTCCACGAAATTCAGGCAGAAGCTGCACAATCTCTAATGTCCCCAAACATCACTTCTACCACGTTCTACTGTTCAAGCAAATACCAAACCCAGACCCAGACCAAACTTGGTGGTGGGGGCGGGGTAGGGGAGAGGGCAGAATTTGACTCTAGAAAGCATGTAATACAATAGATATTGTTATAGCTTTCTTTGGAAAATAAAATATGCTATAGAATATCTAAAGAAGCCTGCATCTACTACCAAATGTATTTGTGAAATATTGAATATTCACCCCAAAATCAGACACAAATAAAAATTTTCACACCTATTTCTTTTATTTCACAGGAAGTTCTGGTCAATGGCATAATAAATATTTTTTTAAATGGAAAAAGTTATAAAATTGTCCTTATTTGCAAATGCCATCATTGTGTGCACTGAAAATTCAAAGGAACATAAACAAAAACAAACTATTAAACTAATGAGTAAATTTTAAAAGGCAACTGAATAAAAGTTAATATAGAAAAGATAAATTGATTTGCATACTGGCAACTCAAACAGAAAACTAAATTTACACAAACAATATCATTTATAATAAAATATTGAATAAACAATATATTTGATGAAAATATGCAAGATATTTAAATTAAAAAGTATAAAATATTGACAAAAGTAATTAAACGCCACCCAAATATCAGGAGATATGTCACAGATTGGAAGACTAAATTACCTAGAAATCAGTTGTCCCAAAATTGATCTATAGATTTAATGCAATCCCTGTCAAAATTCCTCAGACTTGTCACAGAAATTAACAAAATTAAAAAAAAATTATTTGTATGGAAGTGTAAAGATATTTGAATGCCCCAAAGAATTATGAAGTAGAGAAACAAATATGATAACCAATACTGCTTGATTTCAAAGTTTATTAAAATGTTATCGTGATTAATAGAATGGATATTGGCATAAAGACAGGCAAAATGATCGGTGTAACAGAAAAGAAAAAACCCATACATATATTGTCAATTGATACTGTCAAAAACATCAAGATAATTCAATAAACAAAGGAAAATATTTTCAATAAATGTGCTTGAAACACTAGATATTGTATAGAAGAAACTTTGTTGTCTACTAAATCATAACACACAAATTAATTTGCTATGAATCACAGGTATACATATGAAAGTTAAAAATACATCTAGAAAAAAAATTGGAGAACATCCTCACTATTCAAATAAGTTTCCTGCATTTACTGAGTTAATTATATAGATTTTCTTTTTTAGTTTGTTAAACTAAATTCAACATGTTAATTGAATTATATTGATCAATTTTTAACATTAAACTTTTTATTTCTTGGAAAATACCCAGTTGTTCATGATGTATTTTTTAATCTATTGTTTGATGTCTTTGTTGAAATTCAGTTTGTAATCTTTGCATCTATGTTGATGAAGGGTTATCAGTTTGAATTTTTCTTTTTCCTATCTGATCAGGTTTTGGTAACATTTTAATGCCAACCTCATTGAATGAGTTTTAAAAAAATTCCTTGTACTTCAAATTTATGGAAAAGTTTCTGTAGAACTGACACATTTCCTTCAATAGTTTACAGAATTTGTCGGTGAAGTTATTTGAGCCAGAGATACTTGGGGAGTGGAATAGTCTTAGGTATATAGCCAATTTTCTTAAAAGATATGGAGTTCTTTACAAGAATCCTTAGGACACAAAATCTGAAAACAGAAATTTAAAAAGCTTAAGTGAACTTTATCAAAATTGCAAATTTCTCTTCATCAAGAACCAGCATTCATGGCATTTAAATAATAAGTCACAGATTGGAAAAAATTTTTTTGAAAGAATTTAACAAGAGTCTTATAGCTAAAACATACTATGCATACTCCTACAAATCCATAATAAAAAGATATATACATTAAAAATAGCATTTTACAGAGAAGATATCAGAATGGTCAATAATCATATGACTTCAAAAGTTATCAAGGAACTAAAATTGAAAACACAATGAAATATTACTCTACATCCACTTGAATGGCTAAAATTACATGAAAAATTTGTGACAACACCAAATTTGGGTAAAAATTGTGTCCAATTGGAAATTTACATTTGTGATGAGAGTATAAAATAGTGCAACCACACTGGAAATCTCTTTGTTGGTTTCTAAAAAATTAAATATTGTCTGTCTCATGATTCAACATTTCCAGTCTTAGATAACCCAGTATGAATGAATATATATATAGCCATATTCACAGAAGCTTTATTGTAATAGCCCCATATTTGAAACAACCTAAATAACCATCTGTGTTTTTGGCAAGTCATGCAATAGAATATGGCACAGAAATAAAAAACAAGACAGCTATAACCAGAATGTGAAAACACTATGTTGAGTGAACCCACATACAAAGATTACATCCTATTTAATATCACATGGTAGCATTCAAAGACCAGATAAAGCTTATCTATGACAATAATTAGAATGGCAGCTTCTTCTGTGGAAGAGTGAGTGGATTGACTTTTTAGGGCACAAGGCAACTTCCCGTGGTAAGAAAAATATTCTGTATGTTGAATTAGATAATGTTTATTTATATAAATTTATAAAAATTACATTTTAGTTATAGGAATTTTATTATATAAAAATTATAAAATCTTAATAAAATACAGAATAAATACTTAAAATAAAAATAACACCTTGATAAAATACTACAAAAAACAAATAAAAAATAAATTGCTGATTCTTACAAACCAGTGCAGTGCTTCTTTTATTTTGCCCATGTCAAATTTGTACCTTAATAACCTCCTCCTTTTTTCATCTGCTCTTCTTTCTAGATTTATTTAAAGTGTGGTTTCAGGAAATCTTAATGTACTTGCCCACTTATTTAAGTGTTTCTACCAGACCCACAAATAATTATCCACATTTTAGTACTTTGCACTTAATTATCTGTTGCTAATTTGGTGACCACCTCATCCTCCCTTTTTAAGTTCCCAATTCCTTTATTATGATAAAGAAGAAGCCAAGGACAACAATTCACAGAACATCCTTCCCATGTTTCCAGGTTAAAGTTTGTCAATGAGAAAAACTCACTTGAGGCTTGGAAAGTGGAATGAAGAGATAGCACATGATTTCCTGGAGCAGTTGTGGAGACATCTGTGAGCAGGTATGGGATCTGTAGATTTTAGGTGTGCTTCTTGAGAAGTACACACCCAGGTACTGCAACCTGAGAGTTATGCGGTGCCTTCCAATGATTTCCCTTGAGAGTCACTCACTTGCGTCTCCGAGATGATTCTACTCTGCAGCCCAGGTGCGAACCATAAATATAGCAACAGCTGAATTTTTCTGACAAACTGAAGTGTCTTTCACACTGTGAGCTCAAATTATTAATAGCAAGTTATTTGACCCTCACTCCTTTCGCCTTGCAGTGGTTGTGAAGCCTCTATTATACAATCCCTTATAATGGAATTCATACAGAACACTTTCTTCCTGAAAGCCCCATGAATGATTTAAAGACTTAATACATTTTATGAAAATTATTTCTTTATGTGTTCTACCCCTCTACTAACTTGTGTTACTTAGCTATTGCAATTCCACAAAAACTTAAGTACAGAGATTGAAATCTAATTGAATTACATGTTAAGTCTGTATCCTTGAAGAAACAAAGCAAATTGGTCAGAGTTTATTAATTTGAATACCCAACTGCATAAGACTTGGTTTGTGATCTGAAAGTGAATTTGTAGTTAGAATTGAGGGCTCTCCTTGCTTTTCTGATACATCAGGCAGTATAGAAGATATCACCCTCCACTCTTCATCGGGGCCCTTTCCCCAGCAGCACACACAATTGGAGGTTGATGTGTCACATGGCATCTGAAATAAACTTGTGTGCTTGAATGCTATCTGACCCATGTAGGGGGAGAAGGCCAAAAAAGGAGACTACTATCTGAATGATCTCTCAGCCTACTCTTTACTACGCTCTATCAAGAAAATCAGTTTTCACATCCTAGAGATGTCATCCTCTACCCTTGATACACATTAGAATCATCTGAGGATTTATTTTTAATGTTCAAGGTCCATGCTCAGCTACCATGATTAATCTGTGCAGTTAGTTCTAAACTTTCCCAAGTGAACTAATAAACAGACATGAATGAGAACCACTATAAGTAAGAGGGTATCTTAAGCAACATCTTGTTAGAAGCCTGTTTTTTATGCAAATTTAAACTTTACTTATAGTTAGAAAAGAAATTAAAATAAACTGTCATGTACCAGCACTAATTATAATTTTTGTCAGTTTTGCTTCATGACTTTTCTTGAAGTGTCATGTCTTGAAGTGTCATTCTACTTTAGTATGCATCACCAACTCATCGATATTTCTTCCCCCAAATCACAGTATGATTATCACACCCACAAATTCCAATAGTTCCTTAATATCATCTAATGCTCAGTTCATATTCCTGAATTTTCTAAATCTCCTAGTTGTCTCTGAAGTGTCTTTCTAAAGTGAGTTGTTGAGCCCGGCATGGTGGCTCACACCTGTAATCCCAGCACTTTGGGAGGCCGAGGAGGTGGATCACCTGAGGTCAGGAGGTCGCCAACACGGTGAAACCCCATCTCTACTAAAAATACGAAAAATTAGCCAGATGTGTTGGTGCGCACCTGTAATCCCCGCTACTTGGAAGGCTGAGGCAGGAGAATTGCTTGAACCCAGGAGGAGGAGGTTGCAGTGAGCTGAGATCGCCTCACTGCACTCCAGCCTGGCGACAGAGTGAGACTCCGTCTCAAAAAAATAAAAAATAGATTTAAAAAATTATAAAGTGATTTGTTGGAAACAGGGCTAGATATTGTTTTTTAAATCTTTAATGTAGAAAATCCATTCCCATTCCTTTACATTTTAGTCATGAACTTGTTGGGAGGAAAATACCAATTCTCTATTAGATTTAGCAAATGTATCCTGGTGGTATTTACATGCCACTCTATTCCCTGCATTTGTAATAAAAAGAAATTTAGATCTATGGACTTGACTAAATTCAGATTAAAAAATTAGGCAAGAATAACTTAGAGATGAAGCTGAGTATTTCATATTGTATTGCATCAGTATACATGCGTCATTTATTTCCTATTGGTTCAGATAAAATTAATTTTGAGGTTTAGATAGTTACAGTCTAATTCCTCCATTACAAAGCATATCACACCAGCTTACTCTTTGGTGGACTGTGAATATTCATTTCTAAGTTAATTTTTCATATAATGGTAGTAGCTTGAATAGATGATTTAGTTTATTTAATAATAAAGGGCAGTAGTGATTTTAAAAAATTATTTTATTGTATTATAGTATATGTGATTCTTTTGTTAAAAAAAGCAAAAAACTATTTCTTATTAGTTATAGTTATTTGGTTACCTTGAGATATAGGTCCTTCTGGAAGAACAAAATAAATAATTAAATCACCAACTTATGGGTTAAAGATTTTGTACAATAGTTACTTCCAAAAAGAATTTAGAATTATTTGGCCTACTTCTTGGCTTATTTCAAATAATCTAAAAAAATACAATGAACAATTGTAATTGAACCATTTTTAAGCCACCAGGACCTAAATTTTGAATAAGATGTAAGCAGAGGCTCTTACCCATTCCTTAGCCCAAACCTCTCATAAATGTGGTAAATTTCTTTTCATTTACCAAAAACTTAGAGGAATTTCTGCTAAATGTAATAATAAAGTAATTTAATTTAAAAAGGCAAGGGCAACACAGAATTGTCATTCTGAGTGGAAATAGTATGCCCCAGAAGAAAGTAGAGATGAGCCATTTTAGAACACTGGAGTCAGCTTGGGGAGGGTTCCATTAAAGCTGAACTCAACACAAAAATAATATGGTAGTGACAATAACGATTGCATTTATTGTAACACATACATTACATAAAACTGTAACTTACTAAAGTATGGTTGAAATAAAATAATGCTTGGGATTTTCTACAATATACTTCAGTGATAGGAGAATATAAATGTGTTGGGTGAAACAAGATTATACCTGTATTGGTATTGGTAAAGTGCGCAGTTTTAACACCATTCTCTTTACCTTTGTGGATTTAAATTTTTTCATTAATAATCTATGAATTCATAATGATTTTTTTAAAAACTGAAAAGTTGTATAAAGTGAATATCTCACTTTTGGAGGTAACTATCATTAATTTGACTTTTGACAGACTCTGACACTTAAATATTTAATATGCTTTTAGAACTTCAAAATGATGTTTTTTTCTATAAGAAAACATTAAAATTTCTTTCAAGCCATTAACATTTCTATCACTATTTTTCTTCTCTCTTTGACAGATGTAAACAAAAGGATTTCTGTTTCAGTAATTTAATGGAGTAAGTTATTCAAGACGAAGGCAGACCCAGAAGTAATAATTCTACTTAGGCTAATCTAACACTTGGCAATATAAATTGATTGTTTCTTTTGTAATTAGTTGACAGCGTGCACCCTCGCTCGCTCTCGGCGCCTCCTCGGCTTGGCGCCCACTCTGGCCGTGCTTGAGGAGCCCTTCAGCCCACCGCTGCACTGTGGGAGCCCCTTTCTCGGCTGGCCAAGGCCAGAGCCGGCTCCTTCAGATTGCAGGGAGGTGTGGAGGGAGAGGGGCGAGCAGGAACCGGGGCTGCGCGTGGTGCTTGCGGGCCAGCACGAGTTCCGGGTGGGCATGGGCTCAGCGGGCCCCGCACTCAGAGCAGCCGGCCGGCCCCGCTGGCCCTGGGCAGTGAGGGGCTTAGCACCTGGGACAGCAGCTGCTGTGCTCAATTTCTTGCTGGGCCTTAGCTGCCTTCCCGCGGGGCAGGGCTCAGGACCTGCAGCCTGCCATGCCTGAGCCTCCCCGCATCCGTGGGCTCCTGTGCGGTCCGAGCCTCCCAGACAAGCGCCGCCCCCTGCTCCACATCAGCGCCCAGTCCCATTGACCACCCAAGGGCTGAGGAGTGCAGGGCAAATGGCGCAGGACTGGCAGGCAGCTCCACCTGTGGCCCTAGTGCGGGATCCACTGGGTGAAGTCAGCTGGGCTCCTGACTCTGGTGGGGACTTGGAGAACCTTTATGTCTAGCTAGGGGATTGTAAATACGCCAATCGGCACTCTGTATCTAGCTCAAGGTTTGTAAACACACCAATCAGCACCCTGTGTCTAACTCAGGGTTTGTGAATGCACCAATGGACACTCTGTATCTGGTGGGGACTTGGAGAACCTTTGTGTGGACACTGTATCTAGCTAATCTAGTGGGGACGTGGAGAACCTTTGCGTCTAGCTCAGGGATTGTAAACACACCAATCAGCACCCTGTCAAAACAGACCACTGGGCTCTCTGTAAAATGGACCAATCAGCAGGATGTGGGTGGGGCCAGATAAGAATAAAATCAGGCTACCGGAGCCAGCAGTGGCAACCCGCTCGGTCCCCTTCCACACCATGGAAGTTTTGTTCTTTCGCTGTATGCAATAAATCTTGCTGCTGCTCACTTTTTGGGTCCACGCTGCCTTTATGAGCTGTAACACTCACCACGAAGGTCTGCAGCTTCACTCCCGAAGCCAGCGAGACCACGAACCCACCGGGAGGAAGGAGCAACTCCAGACGCGCCACCTTAAGAGCTGTAACACTCACCGCGAAGGTCCGCAGCTTCACTCCTGAGCCAGCGAGACCGCGAACCCCACCAAAAGGAAGAAACTCCGAACACATCTGAAGGTAAGAAGGAACAAACTCCGGACATGCCGCCTTTAAGAACTGTAATACTCACCGTGAGTGTCCGTGGCTTCATTCTTGAAGTCAGTGAGACCAAGAACCCACCAATTCCGGACACAATAGGAATGTCTCATAAGTATTAACATATTTAAGTTTTGCTTACATGGGATAAAGTGGAATAAACCCAGATTCTAGTCCAAGTTCTATTACAGGAGCAAAGTTATTTAAAAGCCTGATTCTTTCAGGTCATGAAATAGAATTTTGTAGAGATCTCTATTTCTGCAGGTGATGGTTGGGTAAGAGGCCTGGGTAGGTGTCACACTTCACCCGAACAATGGAATAACCAGAAAATCTTGTATGTAGTTATATTTCTTAAGAGATGTATTATTTTTTAAAAAACTGGTACATAACAAAGATAGACTTCTAGATAACTAATGTTAAAGCATAATAGAGATTACCTACGGGCTTGAATTTTGAAAAAGGTAAATCCAATTTAATTCTACTTAATTAATCTGGTGTTGCCAATATTTTATTTCATGGAATAAGAGTTCCATTAGAGGCTCTGGAAAAACACAGGGAAAGAATCCTTTGGTCAAGTAAATCTGGAAAACGTACACTTACACTTGAAAACTCACAAGGCATATTATAAAGACTTCAGGAAGTATTTTGTTAAGCTCCCTTTAATCCGGTACTTTCCAAATACATCTGACTACAAAACCCTTTGCAGGTATGTAACACCTATTAATATGCTGTAGAACTAGTGTTGTTTTTCTTTCTTTTTGACCACACAAATTTATTACACAACTGCTGTGCGACATGTGCTGTGATAGGCCCAGGGATTATAAAGGTGAAAATATGCACAAACTTTGCCAATATCATGTTTATAGTCTCAAGGGTAAGTGAGTCTTTTATCTCTTCTTTTTATGCCTCTCTACTCTTATTTTATTGTTTCTCAATGTGTGGGAGAAAATATATGATGGATATTTCTAAATCATCTGGGGCATATTTGTTAGAATATACGTGTCTACTCTTCCCACCTCCAGTGTTCTTCTTCCCAATATTCAAATATACGTTTGGGGGAAATAACCGTACAACAAAAATATTCTTATTGTGGTTCTAAAACCGATCTCATTTTATAACCATTGCCCTTGTTGCCAGAACTCCTTAAACTCACCCGTGATGCCTACATGCTAAACCAGGTGTTCTATATATTTCTCCCCTAATTCCTTTGCTTCTTAAACATCAGCACATATAGCCCTTGTTTTAATCCCTCTTTAATAGTAGTAATTAGTGTTCATGAGTTTTAAATTAGGCAGAAGAATCCCTCCTAATAGCTATTAAATCGCACTGCCTTTAAACCTATTTTAAAACACTCTTTTAAGAAATATGGATGCCTACTGTTTGTACAATGCATAATAGAAAATGTAAAGAAGCTTAAGTCACGGAACCACCTTCCAAAAGGCCTGAGAAGTTTATGTATGAACAGTTAGGTAAGAATGAAAGACATGCATTCAATTCAATACAAGTAGAATCTGAGAATACAGTAAGGATCACTGAGGAAGCTGTCTCTGGACAACAGTGGTTAAATTTCATGCAGTAAATAGGGTTTCTAAAATAAAAGTACAAAATAAAGTCAAAATAAAAAGTACAAAATAAAAGAACAAAATAAAGCAGAAGATAAAAATAGAGAGGTACATTTAGAATAAAGCTATGTTTATAATATTTGACTGGATTAGAATGTTGTAGCAGAAAATATTAAAAAGGCAATTTAGTATGGGGTTGTTGAAGAAGAAGTCAAGAGTGAAAAAGTAGAATCAAGTTTAAGGCAGAAAAAAGAGAAACACAGTGAATTTTACAGTTTTTCTCCTTTCACTATTATTTCTAGGTATGATTGCCAAATCACTTTGTCTAAAGTTGTAAAATCCTCAATAATGGCTACCTGGGAAAACAAAGATCATAGAAAGCTCCAACCATTCACATAAAAAATCACTTCACATTCTGAGAAATAACTTGTAGGGCATATTTATAATACGATAGTGTAATAAAAACAATTTTTCAGCACTCTCAAGGGGACTATATATTTACCAAATCTCTTGCAGAAAATTTCCTTTTTAACAGTTATGACTTAAAACTCTAGATAGCTGCCATTCACTCATGAATGAGCTGATTGCTCAGGTTGCCACATTTTGATAGGTTATTGATAAGTAGATGCAGACGGCAATCTTTCAGCTCAGTTTTCTTCCATTATTCCCCCAAACCTCAAATTCACATCCATTTTATAATAGAAACAGTGCTTTTTGGAATATATTTGCATATGACTTGGTTAATGGGCTTTGAGAGGTACATGAGCATGCCCACAGCAGGGCATGCTTAAGGGGCTTACAAGAGATTTCTCTTTATTGTTAAATGTGGCATGTCCGCAAAGGTTCAATGTCAGAAAAAACCCAGAAGCATCTGTTTTGTACCTGTCTTGTGGCTGGAAAAGCTCAGATGACAAGGCTGTCAACTTGTCAGTTTTATGAGTACAAAAGAAATTTCAACTAAGAGTCAAGCTGAAAATATCATAGTTCGTTGAAGCACCCCTTAGGTTGCATTTTCAAAAAGGATATAGTTTTGCACTCTTGCCAAAATGCAATTACATGCTCAGTTGCACAGGCAAATACATGGGAATATTTTCATAAGAGTAATTTACAGTAAACTAGTGCAATTAGACACTGAGAAGATTTTTCTTCCATGCAGTTATGTAACCAATAGAAGAGCAAATGGTATTATAGATAATTTAGAGAAGTCAGAAAAGTGTTTGCCAGCACAGTCACTGGCAATCAGTGTCAGAGTGATGTCAGTATTATTTGGTTTCACCTATTCATTAATGTAAGTGAAGTCCCCATAGTTGTAAACACAGTACATAAAACATCTTCAAAATACAAAGGGAAAAAAAAAGAGAACCAGAGATCATTTATTCACCAAAATCTGAACTATATTAATGTTTGCAAACAGCATCTTCAGCTTCTAACGTCAAAGACGTTTCTTCAAAACACAGTCCATGGCCAGTAGGAATTCTAGTCACTCTCATGTAGACAATACCCTGCTTTGTAAAATTTACCCTCAGCCATCTCTGACAAGTGGCTCATTTGTTCACTAAGTATTTTCTAATAGAAGAATTCAGAAAACCCCATAAGCGGTTGACATATATTTCTTCTCATTATTTTCCTCAGAAAATAGGAATGATTAGCCTATTTCAGCCAATAGTGCTTTCCCATGGGATAAAGATTTCACATTCCACTCAGTGATAGTTACTGATATTGTTCCCAGCTATGTTTTAGCAAATTGATAACAAAAGAATATGTTCTAATAAAACCAATTGGAAGATTTGTGAATTCCAGCAGACACATGATGGCATAATGCAAAAAAAGACCAAAATTAATTAATGCTAAGCTTACATTTATTTATATGTGATATATACTATACTATATATATTTACAATGAGATATATAACATTATATATCTATGTATAACCTTATATATAATATATGGTTATATATTACAAACATGTTGTATTATATATTAGAAACTGTTGGACAGTTAGAAACATGAAAGTTGACCTACAACCTGGGTATCTTTAGTATTATCCTGAGAAAGGACAACAAAACTGGTCAAATTTCATGAGTTTCCCATGATTGGTAACCAATGGAAGGAGTTGCAAAACACTGGTAATTCCGAATTCATAAAAACTAATTAAATTTATTATTAAAGGAAAAATATATAGACATTCATATGCAAAGATAAGCAATAATATAAGTCCACCAAGAAATTTAAATATGTGTTTTCAAATAGCTTTAAACAGTTTCCTTGGGGATTTAAAGAGGAGAGAAAGCAGTAGGTGATAAGCCAATGCTCTGTATATTTCATAAGATCTCAAAGACGACTTGAGACTTTCCAGCACTGACAATAATGGGTACAATCCACCTCCAGAGACTTGATCATCCAGCTATCATATTCATTTTTGAACAACTAGGGTATAAAAACTTATTTATGTATTATATGGAACAGGATAAAAGGGTGCATGGCAAAAAGGAAGGCTAGAGAGAAAATTCAGATTAAGCCTTTAGTCATAAGTATGGTGTAAATAAGGTTGCACTGCAATTAAAATTTAGAACAAAAAAAGAGTGTTCATTTAAACCATTTAAACAAATATATAAATAAATAAATTTAGTAATGTTCTTTTTTAGCTGGTTTCCTGTTTCTTTATTGCTGTTACCTAGGATTGAATTTCCCTATATATGATGAAGAGTATTGGTTTAGTGTGTATGCGTCAGAATCACCTGGTAGACTTGTTAAACCACAGGTTGCTGGGCCCCATCCTCGGAGAATGGGAATTGGGAATGACCATTAGAAACATGAAAGTTGACCTACAACATGAGCATCTTTAGTATTATCCTGAGAAACAACAACAAGAAAACTATTCAAATTTCTGATTCAAGGGGTCTGGATGAGGCCCCCAAATTGTATTTATAACATGTTCCTAGATGACACTGATGCTGCTGGTCTTTGGACCACACTTTGAGAACGATTGGTGCAGTGGAATTTCTATTAATAAATAAGTAAGGTGTTCATTGTGATATGATTGGGAACAATGACTTAAAGAACATCAATTGGATTTATTTTCTGCAGTATTTATCAATACATTTAATATACAATATTCTTGGTGAATATTTTCAAAGAACTGTTGCACCAGATGCAGTTAACCAGACAAGGGAGTCTTTATTCAAGACTATTGAAATAGGGGAGACAGATTGAACTTAACTGTTGAAAGAAAAGGCAGGAGTCTTTAAACGCTGGAGTATGCTGGTGGAAAAGTACTGGAAACTTTGGGGGGAAGTCAGTAAATGTGTTTGGACAATCTGTGTTTGCTAATTGGTGTTTATTGTAGTTAGGCTTCTCCTCTTCTACAGAGACTAGGAGATAGAGGTCCTATCATTTTTGTTTTGTTTTGTTTGTTGTTGTTTTATTTGTTTGTTTTACTGGAATCTGTTGGAAGCAAAAGAGGCTCTATCTTTCTTCATGATTACATTTCATAGGCAAGGAAGACATTCCTGGCTCATAAAACTGACAAGAGACTGGGAGAAGATTTACATCTCAGAAGGCCAGGGAAAGAACTTATAATTGCAAGTTATCTAAAGTAAATGCTCTAATAAAAGGAAGGTCAGAGAACAGTAGTAAGAAAGAAACCTGTCTAAAGGCAAACTGAAGGCAGTGTTAAGACTACTGTGGTCACTATTCAAGATTAGGGAATAGATATGTTGTTTCTCAACATTATTAGTCATAGAACTACTCTTTTTAAGGAGCACTTTGTGGTATTAATTTTTTGAAGCAGAAATCCTTTATTCTATGAGGCTTGTGTACAAGGCTAAAATGTTCTGAGTAAATGCTGTTTAAGCTATTTGCTGTGTTAATTGCCAAACCAAACAATGTATTCCTCTGAGAAGGAATTACTTAAATGAATAAACGGTTGAGTGAGGCCTGAAAGCCTAGAAGTGGGAAACACATAAGGTAGATGAATTTTGTAGAATCTGGTCCTTATTTTTAGAATGCTAACACATCAATTAACTTTGATGTGAATATGTTACATATGCATATGGCAGTAGAAATCTTAGCATCTTTAGATATATGCTTGTATTTTTAGCTACATATGTGCTGTCAAAAGTAAGGGCTGGAGGTATCACATTCATATGCACAAATGCAACCTGGTTCTTATTCTTTCACAGTCTTTGTCTTCTCACTGTCTTATTTAAGATGCAGACAAGTAGCAAGTTGATCTTTGATATAACTTATTTTTTAAATTTAGTCACACATTGTCCAAATATTCTTCTGAGTTTATCATAAAATACTAGACAACTTTTAAAATTATATGTATTTTTTCTTCTTTCATTTAAAATTTGTTTTTGAGATTCTTTGTACTGTAAGTCTTATACTAAAAGGCAGCACTCCCCACCTACCACCCTCCAATGCCCCATTCTCACCCACAGAGAGAAACACATTTCTGTTTTAGGAGATATTTGCCATTATACTTCTAAATTACACACTTATGATAATATAATGTATTGATTTTTCAATTACACATGTTATCTGTTGACTTCCTCATAAGGAAAATAAGGGTTTAGCATTCTTAATCACTCCCTCAACATTAAAGTCACACATTAAATATTTTCCCAATGTTATTTATATCACAATTTTCAAATTGGTGTTATATATTTCCATTATTATGAAATACATAATAACTTATGGTGTTATTCACAGCTGATATATATACCATACTATTACATTTTCTTTCTTATATATCTCCCTACCCTCCACTCCAGTTTAATTATTTTCTTGTTAGATGCTTACCTATCAACCTTTCCGCCTAAATGAACCATGACCAAAAGGACTCTAAAATGCCTTGTTAAGTACCTCATGTGATTTATCAGGGACAGGGTTTTCTTTTTTTTTTTTTTTTTTTGAGACAGTGTCTCACTCTGTCGCCCAGGCTGGAGTACAGTGACACAATCTTGCCTCACTGCAACCTCCACCTCCTGGGTTCAAGTGTTTCTCTTGCCTCGGCCCCCAAGTAGCTGGGATTACAGGCGCCCACCACTACACCTGGCTAATTTTTGTATATTTTAGTAGTGACAGGGTTTCACCATGTTGGCCAGGCTGGTCTCAAACTACTGACCTCAAGTGATCCACCCACCTCAGCCTCCCAAAGTGCTGGGATTAAAGGTGTGAGCCATCGTGCCTGGCCACAGACAGGGTTTTCTAGACCATATGATCTTCCTGCCTCAATCTGGACAGGTGATTTTCTTTTTTTTCTTTCTTTCTTTCTTTCTTTTTTTTTTTTTTTTTGAGACGGAGTCTCACTCTGTTGCCCAGGCTGGAGTGCAGTGGTGCAAATCTCGGCTCACTGTAAGCTCTGCCTCCTGGGTTCATGCCCTTCTCCTGCCTCAGCCTGCCAAGTAGCTGGAACTACAGGCGCACGCCACCATGCATGGCTAATTTTTTATATTTTTAGTAGAGATGGGGTTTCACCATGTTAGCCAGGATGGTCTCGATCTCCTGACCTTGTGATACGCCCACCTGGGCCTCCCGAAGTGCTGGGATTACAGGTGTGAGTCACCATGCCCGGCCTGGACAGGTGATTTTCTAAAAATGGTACATGGGTATCACTTGGGACTTCCCAGCAACATGATCCTATGAATTCCCTATTCATTCCTAGAATGGATATCCTCTTGCCTGGATTTTACATCTTCTTCCCTACCTAGTCCCTTTTTGTTGATCTTTTCCTTCTGTAGTGTCTTGAGAAAGTACCCATGGAACATTATTTGAGACTATACAAATACAAAAATATCTGACGTTTATCCTCAGACTTAAGCAATGATTTTGGATGATTTTATCTCTTGGGGATTTAAATAGCAAAATGATGTTTAAAGAAAAAAAGGCAAAGTGGGAAGTGGCATTATGGGTTCTGCCAGATTGTTAGCAACATTTCATGACACCTAAGTCCTTCTATACTCTGCTCTGTAATATAGACACTGGGAGCCCAAAAGTACATTTCTTAGGGCCCCTCCCTGTAGAGATCTGAGCTAGATTCCACTAATGATGGACCCTTGCATGAGAAGTGGGAGGCTTATGAGATAAGAAAGGATACTTATTACTTCTCAAGAAGAGGGAGCAGGAGAGTGGGCTTCAGCAAATTAAAGATTCCTCATCAGTCTTCTTCTTTAGAAACAACCTGTTTCTGTGTGGGAGACAACAAGGGATTTATAGAAACGTGGGCTTCTTCAGTCATTGCAGAGCTAAAGGCAAGAATTGAGGTCTAATGGCAGCCTTTCTTAACCATTTTTCCTCTAGCCTTTCCAATTGTTTTGCAAGTCCTTATTTCCATGTTACCAAATAAATAGATGATAGATAGATTAGATAGGTAGATAGATAATAGATAGATAACACCATACATCCTAAATAAATGAAAACCTTCCTTTTTGAAATCTCTGAAGTGTTGCTTCTCTTAACCATAAACTAACCGATATAATTTTTATCCACACAAAAAAAGTAACTCTTAAAATGTTATGAGCCTCACCTACTTACGCTGGCAAAAATTTGGAAGTTGATTTTCGGTCTCTTTGTTTGTATTTTTAAGTTTTATTTTTCAGTAATGTAGAAGAGGGATTAGTAGAGAGATGTAGACTCAAAAGGCTGGTGTAGAGAGTTTTCCCAAGACTTTTATTCATGGTAAAAAATTTTTTTGATATTGGAGAAAACAGAGATAAAATTAACCACAGAAGACAGCAGATTCCACTAATGATAGACCCTCAGATGAGAAGTGGGAGGCTTATAAGAAAGGATAGTTATTGCTTCTTAAGAAGACGGGGCGGGAGGGTGAGTTTCACCAAGAAGAATTAAAGAAAGAGCTAAGAGAGTCAAGAGAATAGGGTATAGGGAGATGAAAGTGCAGAGAAATGCTACAAAGATTGGGGTGAGAAGGAAGAAAATATTGAGGACTTGGAGGGTTAGATGCTGTGGCATAACTGTGTAGTTTAAAACAAAGAAAGAAAGTTATACAAATGTGTAAGCAAATTGTTAATTAAAATTCCTTAATGTTTTTGTAGAGATGCAGGTTTGGAATTCTTTTTAAAACTTACTTTGTATTATTGGCTAGCAATGGTCGCTGTCCCTTTGTAATCAGGGCTGATCTGAGACTGGGTTATGCAGAGGTTTTCTATTTAGGCGGGTTGTAGTAATAGTGAAAGAAAAAAAATTGCTCAAATGTAGCTTCAGTTGACCAAGCAAGCTCCATTCCCTGTCAGCTATCTGGCACCTTTTCCTTAATCTGGCACAGTTTCTTTAATCTATCATGGGAAAACTATCCTTAAAATAAGGTTTTCTTCAAAATATGCATGAGAAAAAAAGACACAATTCCATTTTTGAAGTTCTATCCACAGGCAAAACAAAGTTCTAGACAATAAAGTGTTCTCATATTACTTATCCTCTCAGGCCACTGCCCAATCTAGCCTTTCTCCCCCAATAATACAAACAACTGGTTTCCTATAACACACACAACAACAATAACCACACTATCACCATCCTCTCTTCTGAGATTTAAGATTTCTTGGAAGCAAGCAGCAAGAAATCTAGCATCCCATTTTTTTTCTCCTCTAATATTATTTTATAGGTTTTGTTCATCCAACTTTAGAGTAGAAAGAAGATGAGTCAAAATGGAAAGTTTTGCTCCTAATGACCAACACCAGAAATTGGCTTCTATTATTAATCCTTTACTATATATCAAGTATGATGGCAGATGTTTTCACATACGTTTTCTCCCTCTCAATCCCTCAGCAATCCTACAAGACACACTTAGCCTCAAACTTACCAAAATATGTACCAAAACATGTGCTCACTCATACACATACACAATATCTGTTTGAAGCATTAGAAAACTCCATTTTATTGGTCCTTGTGTTCTTATCAGCTAAACCTGCAGTTTTTAATAATCTTTTCCTTTGTAATATCTTTTTTTTAAAAAAAAAGTCTGTCTCTCAAATTTTTTTAAAATTTAATTTAATTTAATTTTATGTTCCGGGATACATGTGGAGGACGTGCAGGTTTGTTACATAGGTAAAAGCGTGCCACGGTGGTTTGCTGTACCTACCAACCCATCACGTAGGTATTAAGCCCTGCATGCATTAGTTATTTAGCCTGATGCTCTCCCTTTCCTTTGTAATTTCTTACCACTTCCTTTTTCAAGTAGGAGATTTAATGTGGCTACAAGCTTCAAATAGGATCACAAATTAAAATTACTTTTATTATTGCATTCTTTTTCTCAGTATACTTTAATCACATTTGTTCTAATTCCTGCTCTAAATTTGATTTTGTGATTCTCCCCTCAGAGTTATTTCTATGTTCTGCTATTTCTTCAACCCTGAGATATGCTTTCTTCCTGTCATTCATTTCTCCCTTACATAATGAATGCAAAAATTTCTCAGAAACAATAGGACTTATAAATGGTGAGAAATGTCACATTTGATAGCATATATTTTTCCATATATCTCTGTATTTCCTTCCACCTACTAAGGGAAAAACAATTTATGTACTTTAGGATGTATTTTTTTTTAGTATAGAGATTAGACTAATTTTCACTCAATCCCACTAATATTGTATTAGTTATTATAGATAGCAGAACAGGCATTTTTGTATTGAACATGCTGTGCTTTCAAACTTTTGATAGCTCTGTGTATGGAAATAAACAGTGACTTATTATAGAGAGGGTCAATTGCCTTTTTTGGAAAAAAAAAAAGACAGAAGATAATACCTTAGACCTGGGAGCTTTGCCACCTGTGATCTCTGACTTTTTGCTCACTAGAAGTCTCTTTGATTTAAAATACACGCACACATCCACACACAAAGGCCTGGTATGCTCTTAGGCTCTCCAAAGTCCTTTTTTCCACAAAGAAAAATGAACTAAAGTGGAAGAAATGGAGAGGAGGAGGGTGAGAGACAGATTGCACTCATATATCCTCAGTACTTCACTATAACTCTTCCCAACAGAAAGGGAGAAAAGGATCAAAGCGTTCATCTATCAGACACGTGCTTTCACTTCGGATTTAGTAGTCCATCCTCCAGCTCCTAAGCTTTAAAGGAAATCTTCTGGATTCACTCATGAGCACTGAGGGACATTTTTTTCAAATAACTTCTAGTTAATCTTCATATATTCCTATCAAGAGTACGAAAAGCGAGATTTGTCAATATGCTTGGCAAAATGTGACAATAAACTATCGTTGCTGTCTATGGCTAACTCTATAACAGATGGAGTATACCTATCCAATTTCTTTTCAGTATTTTATACTGAGATGAATGTAGTAAGCCTCACAGTTTGAGCCCATTTGAGGCACATGAAATATTATCTAACAGTTTATTAAATGAATATTGTTATGAGTTGAATTGTATCCACTCCAAATTCATATGCTGAAATCCTAATCCCCAGTAGCTCAGAATGGGGCCCTATTTGGGGATAGCATCATTGCAGATTTAATTAGTTAAGATGAGGGTGGGGCCCAAGCCAATATGACTGATATCCTTATTTAAAAAAGAAAAATTTGGACACAGACATGCACACAGGAAGAACATCACAGTGATGCATCCACAAACCAAAGATTGCCGACAAAGCACCAGAATCTAGGGGAGAGGCAGGGAACAGATTCTTCCTCCCAGACTTCAGAAGGAACCAACCCCAAGACAACTTGATCTCAGACTTTTAGACTCCAGACTAAAAGTCTAATCTGTGAGACCACAGATTTTGTTGTTTAAGCCAATCAGTTTACGGTAGTATGCCACAGCAGCCTTAGCAAAGTAATATAAGAATATATTCACTTAAAATGTTGTTGGTGAAACTTCTCATTTGTGGAGTCTTAATGCTAAACTCATCCTCCTGTCTCATGCCATCATTAATTGCTAAAGGTTTTCATTATTTATAAGGTAGTAACCTGTCACACAACTATCTCTATCTAAATGAATTCATTTTGTGTCCTGTTTTACCCTGACTCCATTTCTCAGTGTATATATAAACTATAATTTGGGCAGTGTCAATTTATTTTTTCTTGAAATGTACCATGTTCCTTCCCACCATGAGACATTCATCCATGTGGTTTTCTGTTAGAAATACTCTTCCACCCTCTCTTCACCTGCTTAACTCCTACATAATCTCCTTCAGTTTTCAACTTGACTCTCATTATTGCATAAATGCTAGTTATTTCTACTAAACAATTGTTGAATCTCTATACAGTTCATTTATATCTTTATTATCAGGTCAATTAAATACTTGGTATAATAACTTTCATCCTTCTAAACGATTAGTCTAAGAAGGTAGAGATGCAAGGTAGTGAAGATCATAATAGTGAAGACTGTAATCGGACTCATTGAGTGAAAATCCAGATTTCTCACATAGCAGCATTGGACAACTTTGGGAAAATTATTTCCTTCAAAATTTCTAAGTTTACTCACCTGAAATAGGATGTGCTTCACAGGGTTGTTGAGAGAAGCAAGAGAGGTAATTCATATAAATCACTTTCAATAGTACAGTTAAGGCAGGAGAATAGGATCTGGAGGCAGAGAACATAAGGCCGATTCAGGCCATTTACATAGGGTGTACACCAAGTAGCCAATGGAAACCTCTAGAGGGTATTTAAGCCCCAGAACATTCTGTAATAATACATCTCTTCTTTTGTTGCTTCATTCTTTCCTTGCTTTGTTTGTGTGTTTTGTCCAATTCTTTGTTCAAGACGCCAAGAACCTAGACACTCTCCAGCCTCCACCCTCCACATTCAACACATGTTGGCTCTTTTTTCTTAATTTTTGTCAGGTACCTACTGAGCATTTAAATAAATATTTGTTGAATAATTTTTTTCTGAATTCATTACTTGATTTTAGAGTAATTGATACAATCTTAGACACCAATAATAGCTGGTTATTAGGGTCCTACAATTTGTTCATTCAAGCATAGCACTTTGGTGGCCATATTTCCCACTATACATCCATGAACTTGTGTAACAAATCCAAGAGAAATGCTGGTTATTAGTGAGGAAAGTCAACATCAGAAAGAAATTTGACATCACACTATGCTATTACTGTGTGTGTATGAGCACACTCACACGTGTGTGCATGTGTGTTAGTCTAGATTGCACCGGAGACAGATGGCACACTGAAATTGGGAAGTTCAGTATAAATTTAAAAAGGAGATGATTTACAAAGGTATAGGGAGGCTTAGGGGAAACTAACAGGGGATAATGCAAACCTGAAGCTGTTAAACGTTACTACGAAGGGGCAAAGAAAGGAAGCAGATAGTAGAATCTGTAGACAGAAACTACATAAAAGGCATACTAGCAGGAGCTGTAACTTGGCAAGGAGGAAATGAGAAGAGTAATTACCTTGAGCTCACTCTCTGCCTGTCTTTTGATCTTATGCTAGTGACCCTCAATGTCTCAACCTTGAAGGGAGTTGAAGGTCATGGAAGTCAATCGATGATGCAATTCCATATAGGTTAGCATTTTAAGGCAGAGAGTATGGTGAAAAAATGGTGCAGATTGGATCTGATGGGGCAAATGGAAAATTTCCAACCCAGAATTTATCTATACAAGGAAACAGAATAATAGAAAATTTATATCATTGTTAAATTTTCTCCCTCTCCTTTTTCCTCTCTCTATCCCTTTCTGTCTCTTCTGTAAATTTTCTTCTCATTTCACAATTATCCTAGAATGAGTGTGAAATGTTAGATTGAATGTGAAACTTTCCTGTGTTCTAACCCTTCACCTGTCTTATCAATTCATTTTCTTTCTCATCTAGTTTAGGGAAAGAAAAAAATGTGTCATTTCAACAAACTCTTTCATCATCTATCTTTGAGCTTTTTTTTTTTTTTTTTTTTTTTTGCCATATCCGTCCGTCCTCCTCAACCTCACATCACATATTTCTCCACTTCCTTTCCAGGCTGCTGAGTGCTGCTGGAGAACACCACACAGCTTTACATATTGGTACAAATACAAATTTGTGTTCTCCAAACTCAGGCATGCAATGCCATCATGAATATCTCCCTCACATATTCAGATCAGAATTATAAATCAAGGTTTTGAACCCTGACATTTAATTTATCCTAATGTCATGGGCCACCAAGTCAGCTAAATGGTGTCCTGCTCTCAGAAGAAAATTGGTGCTTTGAAAAAAAAGTCACAGATTTGTGTTTTCATTCCTGCCTTTCCTTAGACTGTGTGAAGTGTTAAAATACTATTTAAAGGCAGATTATAAAATTTAAAAATACATAATATATGTATGTTATATAAATCATGAGTAATTATTCCAAAAATTATAGAAATATTGGGATACGCAGCCAAAGTGGTCCTTAGAGGGATACTCAGAGGGAGACTTAAAGTTTCAAATGTATATTTTAGGAAAAAAAGAATGATCTTATGTTATTGCTGTTGTTGTTGTTGTTGTTTTGAGACAGAACCTCCTCTGTCACCCCGGCTGGAGTGCAGTGGCACGATCTTGGCTCACTGCAACCTCCACCTCCCAGGTTCAAGTGATTCTCCTGCCCCAGCCTCCTGAGTAGCTGGGATTACAGGTGCACTCCACCACACCCAGTTAATTGCATTTTTAGTAGAGACGGGGTTTCACCGTGTGGGTCAGGCTGGTCTCGAACTCCTGACTTCGTGATCTGCCCATCTCAGCTCCCAAAGTGCTGGGATTACAGGCATGAGCCACTGCACCCAGCCCAAATCATTGTTTTAAGTAAAAGAATGAAGAAGAAAAACCTGTGATTGAGGGGTCCAGTTTCAGGCCAAAATCCTATGTGTAATCTTTCACGTTCAACCATAGGCAATTACAAGGCTTTGCCTGCCAGGCTTCTTGAGTCAGCCCTCCCCACCCCAAACTTGGTGCATAGCTGGGGGAAAGCTGCCCTCCTTAAATGCATTGTAAGGATGTATGCCATGCTGTGTGCCAAAACAATGCATGTAAGCCCTCCTTCATATAATGAATGTAAGCTTTCCTTCATAAAATAGCACAGCATTGCAGTTTTATGAAGGAAGTTGCAGTCACAAACTCAGCCACTCCACTCCTTCCTCTCCCCTCCCCAAGTCATGCTCCTAGGACTATCTGTGTTCTTAGCCCTAGACTATATGAAGGCCTCTTTATCAGGGACCGTGTCTGGGGCACATTTCTCCACTTTAACTCAGTATGTTTCCACTCCTAGCCCTTCCTCTTCTCCCTCACCACCTACCCGTGCGGGCTTAAAGAGGCAAGAAGCTTTTATTCAATTCTCAGCCGAGAGGCAATTATCATCATCTACACTGCACCTATCTGACCCTCACCTAATGCCATTCCACAGGGAACAAAAAAATGGAAGATTTGGGAGTCAGAGCTTTTCTAACCTCTTTCTTAACGCTGCCACCGTAAGTAAATAAAGCCTTGGTTCATACTGTCTGTCTGTCTCATTGTCTTAATTGACCACTTCAACACCTGTTTGCTTGACAATAATCAACTTAGTAGATGCATTAAAAAAGCACTTGAAAAATTCAACAATATGAACAGTATTCATAATGAAAACTCTCAGCAAACTTGGAATAAATAAAATTTCATCACCCTGATAATACATATCAATAAAATACTACAGCTACATCATACTTAATGGTAAAAGAATGAAAGCTTCCCTGGTAATATTTGGAAAAGAAAATGGAGGCAATTGCACCCACTTCTATTCAACATTTTATTTGTCCTAGTCAATACAATAGAAACAGCAAACAATAATAGGTTAGTAAATTTTCAGGATGCAAAAATCAATATATGAACGACAATTGGTTTCCTTTATGTTAGCAATAACCAACTGGAAACTGAAAGCAAATTATAATTTATAAAACATTGTGAACATAAGTAATTCAAAAATCTAAGCTGTTGGAACTCCTTAAATGATTTTGAGCCTTAAAGGAATTCTTATGAGGACTGAGTCAACTTTACAGGTAGCTATAACCTAAGCAACTGTGTAATCTTTGTTTTCTCTGATTATAGATTAAGCCTTCCTCACATGCATTATTTTGTAAAATGTTGTGAATGGCTGAAGGCCACCGGGGAAGACATCCTACCTATTATTGTTGACTTTTATTATAGATTAACCTCCTTCTTACCTTTCTCACACAAAAACTTCATGGTTATCACATCACCTTAAGATGAAATGTTAAATAAACACTTCTAAGTTGGAAAGGAAATGAAAACAAGCTATAGAGAAAAGAAAACAAGCCATAGAGAAAAGAAAGACTGTAACTAACTTATTGTAACCCAAGCTAACCTTGTATTAAACATGTTGTAATCCTGTTAATATTTTTGTTTGTTTGTTCTCCTATATAAGCAAGCACTTAACTTTTAACTTTCGAGCACTGACCCCATTTCTCTGGAATCTTTTTCTCCCAGATGTCTATTCTTAGCTTTATGCTTAAGTAAACTCTTTAAAACTGAATTTCGGCCTGGTGCAGTGGCTCACGCCTATAATCCTAGCACTTTGGGAGGCCGAGGCAGGCGTATCACGAGGTCAGGAGATGAAAACCATCCTGGCTAACACGGTGAATCACGGTCTCTACTAAAAATACAAAAAATTAGCCGGGCATGGTGATGGGCGCCTGTAGTCCCAGCTACTCGGGAGGTTGAGACAGGAGAATGGCGGGAACCCGGGAGGCGGAGCTTGCAGTGAGCTGAGATCGCGCCACTGCACTCCAACCTGGCAGACAGAGCAAGACTCCGTCTCAGAACAAAACGAAACAAAAACTGGATTTCGACTCTTGTAATTATTTCAGGTTGATGACATAAAACACCTAAAGTAATTAGGGATAAATTATGTCAACACATTTCAAAACTTGTTCAATGAAAACTCTAAGACATTGCAGAGAAAATTAAAAGCAAAATTTTCTCCTTTGAAAGATACCAATGAGAAAGTAAAAAAGCATGTCATAGACAGGAAATATTGATGATATGTGGATATGCATATTTGTATATAATTCTAATAAATAAATATAATTATATATAGTTGATAAAAACCCATATACAGAATGTGTAAAAAATTCTAACAACTTGATAATAAGACTAAAAACCCAATAAAATATACGCAGACTGTCCAAAACAATAGCCTCTTCTAATTTTGTATAATAGCATTTAAGTCTGTGAGGCTTCTAGGCTTCTGTTGACCTACCTCAAGCTCACTGATTCTTTCATTAGTCATGTCCAGTCTATTGATGAGCTTATCACAGATGTTAAAAGAAAAACCTTAGACAAATAAACGTAACAGAGTTTAATTGAACAAAGAATGATTTGCAAATCGGGCAGCCTCCTGTACTAGAGTAGGCTCAGAGAGATTCAGCTCAGCCATGTGGTAGAGAAAGATTTATGGACAGAGAAAAGAAAGTGACACAGAAAACAAGTGAGGTACAAAAACAGCTGGATTGGTTACATCTTGGCATTTGCCTTATCTGAATATGGTTTGAACAGTTGGCCACTTTTGATTGGCCAAGACTTGGCGACTGGCACAAGAGTAGGTTACAGTCTGTTTACATATCCAATTAGGTTTTAGTTCCCTATGTACAGAGAAACTTTTATGCCAAACTTAAAATATGTGAAGAAGCAGCTTTAGGCTAAACTTAATTTAACACAGAACTTCTCCATTTTTATTTCTAGCATTTCCTTTTGATTCTTTCTTAGAATTTTAATCTCTCTAATAACACTACACATCTGTTCCTACAAGTTGCCTACTCTTCCATTACAGCATTCCCGTGTGATAATTGCAACATCTGTGTCATACCTGGATCTGTTTCAGTGCTTCCTTTGTCTTTTCCCACTGTTATTATTTTTTCCTCTAATGTGGCTAAGAGTTGTGCCATGTTTCATCTTTGCAGCAGCTGTGCCTCCCAGAAGCTTCATATTTTTCTGTTGTACTTGATTTTGTCTTGACCTTCGTCTCCAATAAATACTACTCCTAAGAGATAGTCTGTGTCTTTCACTTGTTTCAGCTATAATCCACTATTATTTTATTGGAGCCTGGTGGGTGTGATAATAAAGTGTGGGAGTTGGAAGCTTCTGTAATATTTCTGTTCAGTCTCAGTCTTTTAGTGGCTCTATGTCTCTAATCTGTGACCACTACAAGCGTTTCTTCTTCTATAGTTTTTCGTCCCACCCCTGCACTTAGATGAGATAGGAAGGCTAGAAGGAGCTGGAATGAGAAGAATATCCATCTCCCATTGCTCTGGGAAAAGGCTTTGTTTTGTAAAGTCTTTTCCCTGGATAATAGGCCTTCGTTATGGAGAAGTCTCTGGTGGAATTTCAGAATGATTTCTCTTCCTTTCTTCCTGCTAGAGACAAAAGGATCTTTTTCTCAGACCTTCAACCTTGAAAACCTGATGGATTTCCTGGAGACAAAACTCATGAAAATTTTGCCACCTTCCCCAAGCAAGAATGGGGCTCCTGGGAATTTCTTTCTGACATGCTAGTTCACACTCAGTCTAAAGCAATTCTCCAAAGTTACCATTGCAGTATTCTTACCATTTTACAGGTCCAGTAGTTTTTGCTGGGTGGACAGATTTCACCTATGACTTTTTGAATCCACCTGTCTCTTCAGATTTCAGGGAGGTAATGTGCCCTGCAAACTCAGTTCTCTGATGGATCCAAGAAGTCATTGATTTTTAGTTTGTTTGCTTTTTCCTATCAAAATGATGGGATTGACTATTTCTAAGATCTTTTTAAGTTGGAGCTAAAACCATCTCATAAATAATTTTAATGACCAAACATTTTTAAATTAATTATAGTTAATTTGGCTCACTTACAGTTTGTTCAATGTTTAGTTTTAGGATTTTTTTAACCAATATAAATAATGCAGGGAGCAACAGTATTTTTTATATTATGAATTAATTTAAACTAAACATCTATAATTCAAACCATAGTGTCCAAGTTTATGTATGTAAAAAGTAAAGTAGAGGTTCCTCTTCAAAGAGATTTTCCTCTCCATCTAATTAGGAATAAATAGTAACTTCTCTTAGAAGCAAAATTTATTCAAGGATATCTGCTAACTGTAATAAAGAAATCAATGTACTTTGTGTTTAGCTCCCACAATTTAGCCTGAATACTTGCCCTGCCATGCTTATATTGGTCCAAGCAAACATTAGGTCATAGCCGGTTTCTCTTCCTTATCTGGAGGTGTTTTTACCTTTCTCAGCTTTCCACAAGTTACTTCCTCCTTCCTTTGTTCTCCTCTGCTTTTACATCTTTTAGAAAGTTCTAAGTTGCTAGCCAATTAGGACAAATACAGAATATGAGCTCCCTTTCCAGCCAGTGGAAACTGGACACAGCAGTAGGGTGGATGTGTCAGGTTATAAACAACCCTGTCTCCTTTGTTTGGTGTACTCTGGTGGCAAAACTGCTGGCAAGTGTACCCTTTCTGCAGAAGGTAAAAGAAATGGACTTGATGAGAAAATTAAATTTATGTTCAAATGCTATTTCGTTATGGCACTGGGGAACAAGCATTTCTAACATGTATATTATTGTTTCAAAGTCTACATCCATATTGGCCTATAAAACTTATATTACTCTGGGCTTCTGAAAAAGTTAATAAAAGTGCCCTGTTATTATTGAACCTTTTGAACAATGCACATTTTCATTTAAAATTTGACATCTATTAAGTATAATATTATTTGATTACTAATATAACTAATTACTAAAACATTGGAGAATGCATACATATGATGATATTTGTATTAACTGTTTTCTCTTTTTTGACTAATTATTAGCTTAGTGCAAAAGTAACTGCAGTTTTTGTCATTATTTCTTTTTTTTTTAGATGAAGTCTTGCTCTGTCACCAGCTGGAGTGCAGTGGTGCCATCTCGGCTCACTACAATCTCTGCCTCCCAGGTTCAAGCAATTTTCCTGCCTCAGCCTCCTGAATAGCTGGGATTACAGGTGTGCGCTGCCACACTGAGCTATTTTTGTATTTTTAGTAGAGTCAGGGTTTCACCATGTTGGCCAGGATAGTCTCAATCTCCTGACCTTGTGATCCATCTGCCTCGGCCTCCCAAAGTGCTGGGATTACAGGTGAGAGCCACCGTGCCCAGCCTGTCATTACTTTCAATGGCAAAAACTGCAATTGCTTTTGCACCAACCTATATGTCCTGTACCCATTTTCATATTGGGATCTTAAAAGACTATCAATATTTAAACATTTTCTATGCATTAAAATATTAATCCTTTGTCATATTTATTGAAAATATTTTATGTAGCCTATTGTTGTCTTTAATTTTGACATAATGTTGACTTTGAAATAGATCAATTTCAAGTTGTGTGTATTCGGTATGCCAATGCCTCACTTTGTAGCTTCTCCTATTACTTCTAAGTTTAGAAAGTCCTTACCAATCTAGACTAATGACCTTTTAATAACAATGGTGGGCTGGGCACAGTGGCTCATGCCTGTAATCCCAGCACTTTTGGAGGCCGAGGTGGGCAGATCACTTGAGGTTGCGAGTTCGAGACCAGCCTGGCCAACATGATAAAACCCTGTCTCTACTAAAAATAGAAAAATTAGCCGGGTGTGGTGGCAGGCACCTGTAATCTCAGCTACTTGGGAGGCTGAGGCAGGAGAATCGCTTGAACCCAGGAGGCAGAGGTTGTAGTGAGCCAAGATCATGCCACTGCACTCTTACCAGCATGACAAGAGCGAGACTCCATCTCAAATAAATAAATAAATAAATAAATGAATAAATAACAATGGTGTATTAATCCATTTTCATGCTGCTGATAAAGACATACCAGAGACTGGGAAGAAAAAGAGGCTTAATGGACTTACAGTTCCACATGGTTGGGGAGGCCTCACAATCATGGCAGAAAGCAAGGAGGAGCAAGTCACATGTTGCATGGATGGCTGCAGGCAAAGAGAGAGCTTGTGCAAGGAAACTCCCACTTTTAAAGCCGTCACATCTCATGAGACTCATTCACTATCACAAGAACAGTGCAGGAAAGACCTGTCCCCATAATTCAATCATCTTCCACTGGGTTCTTCCCATGATATGTGAGAATTGGAGTTACAATTGAAGATGAGATTTGGGTGAGGATACAGCCAAACCATATCAAATGGCAACATACATTATCTGTAATTTTCTGACCTTTTTTTCCACCATTTTTTTTTTTTTTTTTTTTTTTTTGAGACGGAGTCTCGCTCTGTCACCCAGGCTGGAGTGCAGTGGCGCGATCTCGGCTCACTGCAAGCTCCGCCTCCCGGGTTCACGCCATTCTCCTGCCTCAGCCTCCCGAGTAGCTGGGACTACAGGCACCCGCTACCACGCCCGGCTAATTTTTTGTATTTTTAGTAGAGACGGGGTTTCACCGTATTAGCCAGGATGGTCTCGATCTCCTGACCTCGTGATCCGCCCGCCTCGGCCTCCCAAAGTGCTGGGATTACAGGCGTGAGCCACCGCGCCCGGCCGAAACAACAACTCTTTTAGATGATATTATACATGTCTCTTTTCTTAGATACTGTCATTTGCATGACTAGGAATTCTTCAAATTAATTTTCAGTTTATAAGAAAGTCAACCTACCTTAATAAAAATACAGTTTACAAGTCAAATATTATTAGAATCATATTTACCTTTGCCCAGGAAAAGATGATCTAAAATGACATTTTGAACCAAAGCAATTTTGCAGCATATTGCTATGGCTTCTTTTATTTAACCAAAACATATACCACAAAAGATTATTATTAAGATTACTTTGCACATTTATTTTAAGGACCTATGTAATACTGAGGTTTTCCATGGAATGCAATATTCATATGAATCTCAAAGGAGAACATATGGAGATTAATTTGTGGTTTTGCCAAGTTCCTTCAAATTCAAAATTTTACAGTATCAAGAGCCAGTGAGAAGTTCTATATTTAAAATCTAAGTGTGAAGTTATATCATTCTTTTAACCATTTAAAAATATTTACTGTTATTTTTCTTTGGAGAGGAATGCAAGACAGAGTTCATACTATCAAGGAACTCTCAATATAGTAGCAGAGTTGTCAGGAGCTAAGGCTCTGTGTCAGGAAATGTTTCCTTGAAGAGGTAGGCTTGTACAGACTCTAAGTATATGATTTCTGAGGGAACAAATACGTAACAGGTAAGAGAGTCTGGGCTCAGATAAAGACAATAGGCAAACTCATGGAAACGCAAAAGGCCAAAAAACATTTTCAGAGAGTTGCAAGTGATGTGACTGAGTATACAGTCTAATGGGACTAGCAGTGAGAAATAAGATGGTAAGACAACTTTTTTCAATTTTTGTTGGATATTGGATTCCACTAATAATATTAGGAAAGCTGACTTAACTAGAAAAGATGCATACTACATTTTATTAAGGGTTTATGGGCAATATTATGTCCATCAATTGACTCAAAATTATATACAGCTGGTTATGCTGTGATGTTTCCATTCTACTTTATATGCACCAGGAAACATAAGTGATTTTAAAATGGGACAAGATAGTACAAGAGGTTTATATGATGTCATCATGCATCCAAATGACAGTGACACAAGTATTCACCAGCATTATTTCCCAGGTTACTGCATCTTGTCAGATAATACATTATGACTTCGTGTTGCCTTGTTATTGCCTCTATTATAGCTAACCTATGCCTAATTGCAATTTTTTGGTTGGGCTGGCTTCTGTCAATCACTCTTTGGGCGTTAGGCTGGGGTCACTGTGTTCTCCTTTATAATATTTCATCTCAACTAGGAACACAGACCCTTTTTCTCTATCCCCACAGCAGAACCAATGCTAAGGCCATAATTTTAATCAGAGTTTAATGAAAGGGTAAGGATCATGAATGAGAATTACAGAACAGAGAGGAAAGTAAAACTTCTCGCCAAGCTTGGGGCTCCTCATCAATTTCATCCAATATTTTCCTAACAACTGTTTCAGGGCTCTTGTGCACTTAGAATTTGAATACATTTATTCTATTGCCCAGAAATAGAAGCTTCTCTTCTTCATATAATATCCCTTTGATGAGATTTATTCCTTATTCCAGTATTAATCTTCCTAGGTTGACTGACACTGAGAACATTAATTCTTCTCAGTGGGGTGGTGGCCTCCAATGGGAGAAATCAACAATTCTCTTTCTCCTATGTGTGTATGCCTTTGCACCTATGGTGAAGGGGGGGGAGCCTGTTTCTCCACCCTTCCATCACAAATCTGAGCGGGCCTGTGACTTGCCTTGATTAACACAATGTGGCAGAAGTAAGGCTCTGTCAGTTCCTGGGCTAGTTATCAAGAAAGAGACCTTGAAACTTCTGATTTCTTTAAAACCAGCACTGTATAGGATGTCTGATTACCGTGAGAGCATGAGCTGTGCTGAATCTCCAGCTAGCCACAATGAAAAGCCTTTTGGAGAGAGAATGTCCAGTCAACCTCCCAGCTGTTCCAGCCTTTCCAACAGAGGTATCAAACAGGTGAGTGATAAAGCCACTGCTATGAAGTGAGTTATGTCTCTTCCCAAATTCATATGTTGAAACCCTAATCCCTCAGTGTAACTGTATTTGGAGATACGGCCTTTAGATATGTAAATAAGGGTGAATAAGGTTATAAGAGAGGAGCCATAATTCAAGAAAATTGTGCCCTTATAAGAAGAGGACAAGACACTAGGAACACACAAGCACAAGAAAAATTTACACAAGAACGCAGTGAGAAGGCAGCTGTCCGCAAGCCAAGAAGAGAGGCCTCAGAAGAAACCACACCTGCCAGCAACTTCATCTTAGACTTCTAGCCCCCAGAACTGTGAGAAAATACATTTCTATTGTTTCAGCCACACAGTCTGTCCTAGCAGTCTAATACTGCCACCTCAGAAGTTTCAGCCCAATAGACACCAGCTAGAGCAGACAAACTGCCCAGCTGAGCCAAACACAGAGAGCAGAATCATAGAAATAATACATTTTGTAGAATTTTCTTATGTGGTGATAGATGACTGCAACAAGGGTAAAATCTACCCCTATCCACAAGGCATTTGTTGGTAAAATGGCCTTGACAAACATTTCTTGCTAAGATCTGGGACATTTGGTGTTATTCATGAATACCTGTTACAACTCACTACTCTCAGACTTTGCTATGGTCCCTAACTGAATAACTGCATTTGACAATGTGGTTTATTATAATAATACTTCATAATTTGTACCATAGTTGCCTTTTGGTGGGGGATGATTATGCTTCCTAGAATAGGATAAGGTATTAATTAAATAACTGGTGAATATTATTTGTTATTAATTATTTATGATTTTTAAAAATTCAATTTAATAAGTGAAATTGGCATAAACTTTTCTTTTGGAGGCTAACGGTCACTAGTATTAATTTGTGAATAACAATATAGCAAGGTAAAATGAATCTGAAGTTTTCCAATTTTTTTCTGTACTGTGGAACAGATTAGGGAATATATTAACTACATGTTCCCCAAATAATACAAATAGATCATTAATTGACTTTCCAATTAGTTTAATGCTTTTTTCTATATTTTCATGTCAATAAGAGTAATTTTTATTTTCCCAAAAATTAATTTATTTCACAAAGATATTTAAATTTTTGGTATACCATGTGGGATATTTTCACTGATTCTCAATCATACCTGCAGTATGTTTATTTTCTCTGATTCTGTTATGTTTTGTGTGTGTGTTACTTTTTATTTTCTTGATCAAATTTTAGTTACAAGAAATGAAATTTGGAGTTACTTGAGATGTCTGCATTTCAAAATATTTTATTTTATTAACTTCTTTTACTTCTATTAAGTCTTTCTATATATCTTTTTGAGTTTTAAAATTTTGTCTTAATGTATGTATACTGAATGGATAGTGGGAGGAGTGGTTGGAGGGAGGAGTAGATGAATGGATGGGCAGGTACCTCTTTTAGGCTGTACATTTTTCTTTCCAGTACTTTAGCCATATCTCCTGTTCTGAACTGAATGCCACCCCACCCCACCATCTTAGAGAACCTTTAAGGAACTATGTAAGGTTAAAGGCAGTAATAAGGGTGGGAACCTTATGAAATAGGAGTTGTATCTTTATAAGTAGAGTGACACCAGATCTCTCTCTCTCTCTCTCGCTGTAAGCACAGAGGAAAAGGCCATGTGAGGACACAGCAAGAAGGTGGGTGATTTGCAAGCTAGGAAGAGAGTCTTCACCAGAAACCAAATTTGCTAGTATCTTGCTCTTGAAATTCAAGCCTCCAGAATCGTGAAAAATAAGTTGTGTTGTTTAAGCCACCCAATCAGTGGTACTTTGTTATGGCAGCCCAAGCACACTAAAGCATCCCCAGTACCTGATATGCATCATTTTAATTGCTTGGGTTATTATTAACTCTTCTTGTATTTTCCTGGTTCTTGGAATAGTTTCTTTGCACATTCACTCATTCTGTCACTTTATGGACTCTTACAGACATTTTTGTTTAAACAACGTATTATCTCAGTAAGAAATTTGGAGTTCAAGATGAATAAGTAAATTTTCCAGGGTTTAAAAATACATTATTGCTGGTCTAGGTTTGAATTGTTAGGCTATTTTACTTAATTTTATTCTCATTTAAAACAAGTAGCCAGAGGAAAAAATTGTGAAGTACATATATTAGGAGGATTCTCTCCTGGCTCCATTATACTAAGAGCTGGTTACATATGTAAGATAATTGTTTACCCATAAGGCCCATGGAATAATATCCTGTCCCCATTGAAAGGAATGTGAGAAAGTAATTTATTACTAACTGAGCACTGAGGTATTTGATGTCTTTCACTTATCATAACAACTAAGTAAACAGTCTTTAGTTTACAAATGAGGAAACTTGATTCAGAGGTGTTAATTTTCCAAGCTTATATTGATAATGGACACAGTATATAAGATTTGAACTTAGATATTGCTCCAAAGATTCTGATTTTCCAGGAAAATTTCCTTGTAGTAAGCAGAGTAAAATTAGCTGTCAAAATAGGATGCTTTCTAACCCTCCTGTAACTGAATTTGTCATTTGGAGCATATTTTATTTGTAAACATTTCAAATTTCTCATTTGTGAAAATGCCAAACATCCATACCTGAAAACTTTACATTTCATGAAGCAGGCTGTAACGTACCCTTCAGTGACTTGGGGGTTAAAGTGGGCTTTTCAACAAGCAAGGCAACACTGACCTGCAGGCAGAATGCTTCAACAAATCAGTCAGATTTGCTTACTGGACTCATGTCTCCTGATGAAAGTTGCTGTCACAGAATTACTTTTATTTTGTACTCACTGTATTAAATTTTATTAATTTTTAAAAAATGTTTTAGATGTTTCTGATTCCATAGTGTTTACTATCCAGTTCTCTTAGCAAAAAAATTCTGGTATTTATAGAAAATGCAGAAGACAAATGATAAGCAAATATGTATCCCTCAGAGAAAAAGATGCTACATCCAGATATTATTATGCAAATTTGCCAAGCAAGGTCAAAGTGTACTAGTGGGGAAGATAGAAAAGGAACAGTTAAGGATATTAATTCAAATCCTGAGAAACTGTTTACTGATAGGAAAGGTTTAGATACTAAAATGAGATAAAATCGATATAAAATTCTACCATTTATCTATTAATTGCCTGACTTTGGGTGGGTTATTAAACTTGGTTTTTATGTTTATAAAATTTGTATAACAATATCTCTCCCTAGGGTTGTTGGAGGTTTATTTAAATTACGTACCTCTGTGTTTTGCTCTATCTGTGTAAAAACTGAAAAGTGATTCAGAGAACAGACAGCAAAGCAAATAACATTGGTTTAAAAAGTGTAAAATATACCAGGAATGAGAGAGACTTATCTCCACTAACCAGGTGGGAATTGGAACCAATGTCAAATTAGCTAAATATCTCAAAGGAAAATACTTAAAACATAGGTGAAAAAAGATAAGAGAATTCTGAAGAAATAAGGGATCCTTTTCTTAAAGGATAAAAAAATTCATGATATTCCTGCCACTTACCTGATGATAATAAAATACAATGAAATGATACCCTAACTCACGTGGGGTATCTGATGATTGGCAAATAGGGAATATGGAAGTAAAGAGGGAAAACATCAGACGAGGAGATGGAAGCAGAAAAGTGGGAGAAGACTGAATATGTCTATGGGATGTACAACAGATTTCCTCAGAGAAATGGAATTACCCCTGCCTGAAGTTGGTCACTGGCTCTCTTAAGGACAAAGAGTCATAAATGAGGTTAAACTGAGAGTGGTTGATGCTCAGAAATTATAATGTGAATAGGTCTCCATAATATTGGATATTAAAAGATCCCTGGAAATTTATGCAGGAGCCCCAACCTTTCCTGAGGAATGACTAGGAGATGGTCCTTATTCTCAATCTTGATTTGCTGCTAATGATTTGGGATCTTGAGGTTTGTAGTACTGCTTGGCTAAGTATTGATGCCTAGTTGAGTTATTAGTGGGTGCCCAAATTATATTTTTAAATATTTTCTGATTACTGATAACATAAATTCTGTGACTTACAAATTAATCTGATGGAAATGATTAAGATAAGACATAAGAAAATTTTTAGGTATTTGGCCAAATATCTTAAAGGGTAGGTCATCTTTAAATAGCACTAATAATGACTCCAAAATTGTATGAAAATATTAAAACAAATTTCATACATGCATATGGGAATACTTGTCTTAATATTTTAACCACCTCTGTATTCATATATATATATATATGAATATGCATACACAAACACATAGCACCACTAGCACCTCACATTATTCATTAGAGAAGAATATAAAAAGCCAACAACATCGATCAGTATCATTGAACTGCTCATCTTCTGTTAAAAATACAAGGAAATGACTTACATAATGGCATATCCACAGCACAAGTTGAGATATATATATAAGGCATTATGAAGAGCTCATCTTCATAAATGGCAATCAGAACTGTCATTAATAGAACTCAACTTATAAAGAAAGTGATGTATGGTGAAACTGACATATTGAAGGGACTTGCTTAAGTATTGAGTGTGGAATGTTGACTTTCAACAAAAGTATAGAAGTTCTGTCTTGCCACACTAATTGAACCAAGCTCAACACTTCTTAAATTCTAAATTAAACAAATACTTTCTGCATATTCACTGTAGCAGCCAATTACATAATGCATTGTAAATTATGGTTAAAAAGACTGTTTTCTTTTGAAAGTGTGATACAAGGCAGGCACAGAAGAGAAGCAATCACCATTGTATTGCTTCCTCTTCACAGAAGAAATGTGTTTAGAACAGTTAGCAAAATACCTGGATCTCATTGGCATCTAACATTCCAATCACCTGCTATTCAACAATTTTTCATTTTCTTGATGTGCTGGATTTTGCAATGTTTGTTAGCATGCAATATGTCATCTCAATGTAGACACACAAGTATTGTATGATCTCTTTCAGTTTTGTGCATGGGAGTGTTAATGTTGTACTATAGTATTGCAGCTACATTTTCCGTATCTCACTAGTTTGAAGGAGTTAGTTGCATCCTTAGAAGTCCAAGTGAGACTGAAGGTTAGAAACCGTGAGTCCAAGTAATATCCAATTCATTTAATAATTTGTAAAAAATTTCTGATGAGACGATCCAGGCTTTATCTGTGACATTCCGTGTTAAAAAATCCCATTGTAAAGAATTTACTCAGATAAATTATTGAAGAACAGGATGAATTCATTGTTGTATAACTTTAATAAAATATATATTGCCTAGGGTCACAGGACAAATCAATGTGTTATAAAATACATACTATGCTCTCACTCATATATTCTTATTGATATTTTTATTCATGAGGAATAAACAAAGGTGCATGCTGCTATTCTTCACAGAGAATAAAGTATGAGAAAGATATCAAGGGGGTATTATGGTCAACATTTCAATTGTGTGCTAGGCAAAGACTGGGCCTTAAAACTATATTTGAGTAAAGAATGAATAACTAGAATAGAGATTGGATTCTGGAAGCCAACTTTAGAATAATAGGCCAAAGTTAAAACCAAGTTAAGAAACAAATGAAAAATAGGTCAGTGAATTGTACAAGAAGGTAACACAGATTGAGGAGTCAGCCCATTACAAGGGTGAGAACATCTTTTCAACTTGTCATCTTTCTAGCTTTTTCTAAATCTTACACTGAGGCACTGTATTGTAAGGCATTTTTGTTTTTGTTTTTTTGCCATTGACTTATGGCTGTAAACCTCTGGAGGGAAGTAAGAGGTGGCAAGGGAACAAAGCAGGGTAGTATGAAAATGTAAGCATGAAAAATGAATGAAAGATGAGAGAAGGGGTCACTTGGGCATCAGCTGAGTATGACAGGCTCAAGCTCAAATGGAGCTCTGGCACAAAGTTGACTGTATCCCACAGGTTATCATTCCAGATAGCGGCAGAGTTCTGGTGGTTTGCTAGTAGCCAGCTGATCAATGTATTTATGCCCTAATTTATGGCTTATCATTAGTCTGCCCCTCAGAGACATTTAATGGTTATTTTTTGGTGCTATTTATTTATCTACTTATTTATTTTCCTGCAGAATTATAACACAAAGCTTATATTATCTCAAACAGCTGAAAATGCAATGTTTGAACCCCTAGTTTCCCTAGCCTTTCCATCTCATGCCAGAGTAGGGGCTGGTACACTACAAAATCAGAACGGCCAGGGTTGAAATATGAAAATTACTGTAAAAATATGCTACTGGTACCAAAAGATTTGGAATTCAGGCTTTGATTCTGACGGCAAAATGGTTAATGTTTCTGAAATGATGTAACTTAAAAAGTCTCAACAGATATAGGTTAGAAAACTTGATGTTAAAGACAGTGGATCCTTAAGCTCTCCCAGAATGCAGTGGGCAACCAGGGAGCCCAGGCTGTCATGGGATTCCTAGGGTGTCAATTTGCCAGCCAGAAACTTCTGTGGCTGGCAGTGCCTCTGCTTAGGTTTTGCTTGTGCTCGCTGGGCTCATTCCACCCACTCAGCCCAGCAGCCCCTGCTCGGCTTGTGCTACCAGCCGCATCCCCTAACTGCCATGGGCAAGCCAGGCATGGAGCAGTGAGGGATGTGTGAGCAAGTGAGTGCAGGGTCCAGCCACTGCACACACCCAGGTGCTCCAGCTGTGGCAGAGGGGTGGGCGGTTCCAGGCACTGGCACAGGCACCAGCTCCATGCAAGACTGAAGCTAGACCAGGCATATTAAAAGCAGCTTCGGCTGTGGGCACCAGCATCTAGACAAGGGGAATGCGATGGTGCCCAAAAGCAGAGCCCCAAAGAGAGTGTCACAGCCCTAGTTCAGGGAGACCTGATGTCTGCATTCCTAGAAGGGCTGCAGCTCTTTTCTCCTCATAATTCACAATGTGGTGAGCAGGGGCCATATTTCAGCCCTGTTTGTGTTACAGCTCTTTCATTCTCACCATTCAGCAGGTCCCAGTTCTTTTCCTGCATCTAGGAAGAATGAGATACATGGACAATTTGAGGGTGAGGAAGGCAGAGAGGAGCTTCATTGAGTGACAAAACAGCTTTCAGGAGACCCAAAGTGGGTAGCTCCTTTCCATAGGCAAGTTGTCCTGATGGGGTTCCAGCTCACAGAGGAGAGGAGAAACATGGCAAGTAGCTCCTTTCTGCAGGGATGTTGTCCTGACGAGTGTGCAAGTCTGGCTGAGTCCAGGGTTTTCATGAGCTCAGAAGAGAGGAAGCGCATGCTGATTGGTCCATGGGCAGCCACGGATGGGCCTGGAAAAAGCACCATAAGTTCTCACTCCCCATGACGGACTCTACCTAGAACTGGCAGCCCGGCTCCCAGGCTTCAGGCCACCCCTGGCTTGAAGCTGGGGCTTCACCAGGCACCCACCCCTTTCCACTTAGGAACCTGTCTGCCTCCTGCTGCCATCAACATGCTGTTCCTGGAGCCCAGGCTCTTCACCCCAAAGGGCACCTATAAGGCCTGTGCTGAGCGTCCCTCAGCCCCTCCATCCCACCTCCTGCCTCCCTCCCTGCGCTCTTCAGTGTCCAAAGCTTCAGAGGAGGCTGAGGCAGCAGGAGACCTGGAGTGTCAGCGCCTCCCCGAGGGCACGCACACCTGCCAGGTCACGATAGTGCATGGGCTCAGCTTCAACTTTGCTTCAAAATTGAAGTGGGCACCAAGAGTGAGGAGAGGCCAGGGAGCAGGAGAAGGCACTTCTGAGCCTGTGGGGGCAGGGAGCTTCCCGGACCCCCAAGAGTGCAAGAATGCCCTGGTCCAGAGCTGCAGCTGGGCGGCTGCAGCTGTGTCCAGGAGTGTGGGGCTCTCACCTCACCAACTCAGTAGGGGGTGGAGCTCCCGCCCGTTCCCAGACCCCATTGGCTCCACAAAGCACGCAGCCTCAGCGGTGCCTCCCCCACAGCAGCTGGCATCCCCACAATGGCTGTTCTAGACAGGCTGGTGCCACCATCAACATCTATCTCAATGAGCTTTCTCAAATAGAAAGCTGTAACATTCACTCATATTTGTTTACTGTTTTCCAACATTCATAACCACCACCCCATCTCAATTGAAAGGAACCACTTTCTAGTATAGCATCTGAAAACTCAGATATTTACATTTTCATTCTCCTTTATGGCTGGACATGATTAGCATGTGACCTGATCTTAGTCAAGAAACCCAACAGCAAGCCAGTTGTGATACTCTAGAAAAGGGTACCATCCGTAATTAAAAGTGACTGCTAGGAGAAAAGGCCCTCCTCATCAACCAGATGTTGACATACCTGGCTATAATATCTGGAATTCTAGAAGTCTTGATATCCTAAGGGAAGGCTAATTATTTCTCAGGGTGGTAGAACAGAGAAATGGAATAAAATTTCAGTGAATTGCTAAAAATGTAATTATAGAAAAATCATTGTTTGTAATAATAATAATAACTAAAGGTACCTGAGAATGGTTCTAATAAAACATATGCAAAAATTGGGTATAGGCAGATGCAGTGGCTCACACTTGTGATTACAGCTACTTGGGAGACTGAGGTGGGAGGGCCAATTGAGGCCACAAGACCAAGGCCAGCCTAGGCAATATAGTAAGACCCTGTCTCTATTAAAAATAAAAAAAGGAAAAAAAAACCTCTTGATATAGAAAAATCATTGAGAACCATAAAATAAGACCTAAATAATTGGTGGTGTATACAATGTTTATGAATGGATTATTTCTATTTTGCGAAGTGAACATTTCATCCAGATTATTATGCATCTTTATTATAAAAGCTATCAGAAACTTTGTGACTGTGTGCTTGTGTGTGTGTGTGTGTGTATGTGTGTGTGTTTGAGAGAAAGAGAGAGGAAGATGGTGTGGGGGAAGAGGGAGAGAGAAGAGAGAGAAAATGAGACTTCAAAAGTTAAAGGTGAGTATAAGAATTAATAAATAGAAAAAGGCAAAAGTGTCTAAGACAATAAGACAATATTGTCAAGGTAGGGAACTCATCCTACCAAATATTTACTTATTTTAAGCTGGTATCACTAAGACAGTAAACTTTAGGGCATAAACAGAAAAGGAGAAAAGTAGAAGAGAAAAGTAGATCTCATGTTAAGTTTTCTTACCACACACAGAGGTAGAAGAAAAGTTAGAAAGATGATGGACATGTTCATGGTCGTAATGGTGATGGTTTTGTAGTGTATACTTATCCCCAAACTCAACAAGTTGTATACATTAAATATGTATAGTTTTTACAAGCCAATTATTTGATTTTTAACAAGAATGTCAAGACCATCCAATGGTAGAAAAATAGTCTTTTCAACAAATAATACTTGTGCAATGGGATGTCCAAATGCAAAAGAATAAATATGAATGTCTCTCATCATAAACAAAAGTCAATTTAAAATTGGTCAAATACATAAAATAAGTTGTAAAACTATAAAATTATTAAAGGAACACATGGGATTACATCTTCATGACCATGGGTAAGGAAATGAATTCTTAGATATGACATAAAAGCACATGGAACAAACAAAAGACAAAAACAAATTGGACTTCATCAAAACTAAAAACATTTGCTTTGAAGAACATTAATAAAGTTAAAAAACAATTTATAACATAAAGAAAACATCCGCAAATTATATACCTGATAAAGAATTCATAAGTAGAAGCCATAAAGAAATCTTAAAACTCAATAATTAAGACAAGAACTCAATCAGAAAATTGGCAAAGTAAATGAATAGACTTTTTCTCAAAGAAAATTTACAAATGGTCAACAGCCCATTCAAAGATGCTTGATATCCTTAGTCATTAGGGAAATGTAAATCAAAGCCACAATGCAATACAACTTCACACCTACTAGGATGGTTATAACCAAAAAGACAGGAACTAACAAGTGGTGAAGAGAATGTGGAGAAATTTGAAATCTCATACACTATTGGTGGGAATGCAAGATTGTTCAGCCACTTTGGAAAACAGTTTGGCAATTTTCCAAAATGTTCAGCATGAAGTTACCATGTGACTCAGCCAGTAATCCATTCCTAAACATTTACCTAATAGGAATAAAAATGTATGTCCACACATTAATTTGTACAAAAATACTCATTGCAGCATTGTTCAAAATAATCAAAGTGGAAATAACCAAATGCCTATTAACTGATGAATACATTTTTTAAAATTGTATATGCATATATAATTTTGTACTGTAAAATAGAATATTATACAACCGTAAAATGGAATGAAGTATTGCTATATGCAAAAACATCAAAGAACCTTTTAAACATTGTAAGTGAAAAGACTCAGTCACAGAAGACTGCCTATTTTGATTTCATTTATTCTAAATTTTCAGAGTAGGCAAATCTGTAAAGACAGGAAGTAGATTAATGTGTGTTTAGGGCTGGGGAGACAGGGTTGGGTGAAATTTTTTTTTTCCTGGGGAGTAATAAGAACGTTCTAAAATTGATCATGGTAATTATTGCACAATTCTATGAATATAATGAAAACCATTGGCTTACAAATTTTGAATAAGTCAATGGTATGCGATATGAATTATATCTCAATAAAGCTGCTAAAAATAAAAGAAAATTGACTGAGCATGGTGGCTCACACCTTGAATCCCAGGACTTTAGGAGGCCGAGGTGGGAGCATCGCTAGAAGTCAGGAGTTCGAGACCATCCTAGGCAACATAGACATAGAGAACTTATCTCTATAAAAAATTTAAAAAATTAGCCCCACACAGTGTTGCATGCCTGTAGTGCCAGCTACTCGAGAGGCAGAGGTGGGAGGATAGCTTGGGCCCAGGAGATGGAGGCTGCAGTGAGCCACGATCACACCACTGAACTCCAGCCTAGATGACAGAATAAGACCCTATCTCAAATAAATAAATAAAAAGTAAATAAAGTGAAATACATTTGTAAAACAAAAATCTCTTCTTATTTTCCTTTATTTTATTATTCTGATATTAATAAGCATAGATTATTAATGGGTATGGATTTAATGAAAAATAGATAATCAAACTAACTTTTATCATGCTATTGAAAATATCACTAAATGAACATAGCTTTAAGTTGTAATTTAGACTGTCTTTTACCTCCAGATCTAGTTGTATGTAATATATTTTAAATTCAATAAGGTGTATTTTGGAATTTAAAGGCAGTATAATTTTATCCTTTCTTTGGAGGCACTTATTTTTATATTTTGAAGTCTAAATAAGTAAATAAGGGCATTTCAGACCTAGAAAATTAGTACAGCTTAGATTTTTCAGTGTTTACAAAACAAATCTATACTTAAAATGACTTGTAAGCTATAAATTTTGTTTTCTCTTAGTTAATAACATTATTCCTTATGTTTTAAGCACATGACATGCACCATTTCTGTTTCTATAATCCGCTGACAGTGATGTGAATTTACATTAATTTTAATTTTCTATCATTTTGAACATTTATTTTGTGTCACATTTAAAAATCAACATTTGAAATAATACTATGGTCTACATAGTTGGAACTCAAGAATCAGTGTGAAGGGTAAGGGGGAAAATGTAAATGATGAGAGCAGAAAGGTCTTACTTGAGTTGATAGAAATGTATCTGTCTTTAATCTTTCTTTGAGAAGAAAGTTAAATTACTGAAAATCTATATTTAAGAAGTAATTCTCATAATAGGCCACTGCAAAATACTGATATGGGTGATTTTTTAGAAAAAAAATATCATGTAGTCTATCTAAACATGAATCTGCTCATAGGGATAGAAATAAAACCAAATATTAAAATATAACTGCAGAAAGGGGGTGGAAGTTTTAAACATAAATTATTGTGGTCATATTTTTATTTTACTTTTTAGATGTCAGCCTGTGTAATGTTAGCTTTCTTCACCAGTGATCTCCAAAGTATTCTGATCATATTACATCTGTTGATAAAGCAATTTAGAGTTCTCACTACTCCACTGAACTTTTTACTGTACTGAAATTCCTTTCAAAGAAGAGGCTTATGTTATGGAACTTTTAAGAGTCTATTTAAAACTGAGTTAATGTCTTGCACAATACTTTGGCAAAAGCACCTTAAGAATTAAGAGAAAAAAGTGATTTTCAATTAGCAGCTTTTTTTATACAATGAGATATCACCTCACACCTATTAGAATAGCTATTATCAAAGAGACAAGCAATAACAAGTGTTAGTGAAGGTGTGGAGAAAGGGGGACTTGTGCACAGTTGGTGAGAAAGTATATGGTGGAGCCATTACAGAAGACGGTATGGAGTTTCCTGAAAAAACTGAAAATAAAACTATCATATCCCTCTTTTGGGTTTAGACACAAAGGAAACGAAGTCAGCACCTTGTAGAGATATCTGCACTCCCATGTTCATTGCAGTGTTACCCACAATAGTCAAGATGCAGAAACAACGTGTCAGTTGACATATGAGTCAATAAAGAAATGTGTGTGTGTGTGTGGACACAATCACAATATAATACTATTTTGCCTTTAAAATAAAAGAATATTCAGACATTGGACAATACAGATGAACCTAGAGAAGATTAAGCTAAGTGAAATTATCCAGATATAGAAAGAAAAATACTGCATTATCTCACTTGTACCTGGAATCTAAATAAAGTTGAATACATAGAATCAGTGTAAGGTAGTGGTTACCAGGTTGGGATGAAGAGATGTAGGTCAAAGGGTACAAAGTTGCAATTATGTAGAATGAAAAAGTCTAGAGACCTAATATACAGCATGAGGATGATAGTAAATAACATTTTATTGTATCATGGAAATTTGCTAAGAGAATAGATTTTAGGTGTTCTTACCACAGGAAAAGAAAAGACAGAAAAAGTAACTAGGTAAGATAATAGGTATGTTAATTTGCTTGACTGTAGTAATCATACACACAACACACACACACACACACACATCATATTGTGCATCTTAAATATATACAATAAAAATATTTTTTTAAAAGTTGCAGTGTATAAAGTCTTCTCGTTCTGGTATATTACTCAACTTTCCAAATCGCACATATGCATGATTCCAGATGCCCCCCAACAGACGTACACATATCCTTCTAAGCTTCTTGAACTCATTAACAGTAATACCTTGAAAATTCTATTAGATTCTGGAAAAATACCCATACTGTTTTATTTATGTAAACTATCCTTGTAGGTTATGTTACTGAGACTCCTAAATGTGTTAAAACAGCATTGTATCTTTCTAGTAAATAAGAGGGGACTCCAAAAAGTTCATGGAAAAATGGAATTAAAAGTTAAAAATAGTCTAGGTGTAGTGGCTCATGCCTGTAATCCCAGCACTTTGGGAGGCCAAGGCGGGTGGGAGGTCAAGAGATCAAGACCATCCTGGCCAACATGGTGAAACCCTGTCTCTACTAAAAATATGAAAATTAGCTGGGCATGGTGGTGCACGCCTGTAATCCCAGCTACTCGGGAGGCTGAGGCAGGAGAATCATTTGAACCCGTGAGGTGGAGGTTGCAGTGAGCCAAGATTGTACCACTGCACTCCAGCCTGGTGACAGATTGGGAGTCCATCTCAAAAAAAAAAAAAGTTAAAAATAAAAATATAAACTTTGTTTCTCAACATAAACACTATCAAGTTCAGGATATTTTTGTAAGCAATGTGATGTGGTTTGGCTGTGTTCTCATCCAAATTTCATCTTGAATTGTTGTTCCCATAATTCCCGTGTATGGTGTGAGGGACCTGGTGTGAGGTAACTGAATCATGGGGATGGTTACCCCATGCTGCTGTTCTTGTGATGGTGAGTGAGTTCTCATGAGATCTGATGGTTTTATAAGGGGGTTTTCCCCCTTTTGATTGGCACTTCTCCTTACTGTCACCATGTGAAGAAGGACATGTTTGCTTCCCCTTTTGTCATGATGGTGAGTTTCCTGAGGCCTCCCTAGCCCTGCAGAACTGTGTGTCAATTAAACTTCTTTCCTTTATAAATTACTGAGTCTCAGGTGTGTCCTTATAGCAGCATGAGAATGGACTAATACACAATGATACCAGCCATTTAGTTCATCCCTAAAGAATTGAGGGTTCTGGGAATTTAATTGTATGAGCACAGTTTTTTGTTTTGTTTTGTTTTGTTTTTGTATTATTAACTGAAAAAACATTGGTGACCTTTACAGATTTTTTTAAGATTAGGAAACAAGAAGAAGTCAGAAGGAACCAAATCAGGACTACAAGGTGGCTGCCTAATGATTTCCCATTGAATCTCTTGAAAATTGCCTTTGTTTTATGAGAGGAATGAGTAGGAGCATTGTTGTGGTGGAGAAAAACTCTCTGTCGAAGCTTTTCTGTATGTTTTTTTCTGCTAAAGCTTTGGCTAATTTTCCCAAGACACCCTCATAATAAGCAGATGTTATTCTTTGGCCTTCCAGAAAGTCAATAAACCAAATGTCTTGATCATGTGAAAAAACTTTTGCTGTGCACTATTGACTTGTGTACTCCTGCTTTGACTGGGCCACTTCCACCTCTCAGTGGCCATTACTTTGATTGTGCTTTGTCTTCAAGATTGTACTGGTAAAGCCATGTTTCATCACCTGTTATAATGCTTTGAATAAATCCTTCAGGATTGTGATCTCACTTATTTAAGATTTTTATTGAAAGCTGTGCTCTTGTCTACAGTTGATTTAGGTACAAAGCTTTGGCACACACTGAGTGAAAAGTTTGTTCAACTTTAATTTTTCATTCAGAATTGGTTAAGCTGAATCAGTTGAGATAATAACAGTGAAACAGCAAAAGAACTAACACAACTAACTCCATTTTTGTTTAAAGGGCTTTTAACCATTTCTGTACATAGGCAAGGATAATTTAAGAGCACTAAGATAACATGCAAAAACAGCAATCACGTAGTTTTAAAACTATGGAAAGGAGAAGTATGTAAACCTTTAACAACGTTTTGTTAAACATTTATAGGAACATTGTTACCTGACTAAGGATGAAGAAATTCTCAATCTCCTTGGAACCTTACTGGTGCCTATATGTCTGTGGTTGTTGATCACCACTTGATCCAAATTACCTCTTTTTCCCCCTTCTCTAAACATAAAAAGAGCCTGAAATTTGTAGTGACTGAAGATGGTTTTTAGGACGATAGTCCACCATCTTCTTGGTTTGCTGGCTCTCTGAGTAAACCTGCTTTTCCTGCCACCAACTCTGATCTCTCTCAGGTTTGGGCTTCCAGTGGCAAGCAGCCAAACCTGTGTTTGAGTACAAGATGTCTATGGTGTTGGTTATTGTATCTCTTCAATTAGGGCATAAACAAGATTAATTATTTTCCTCACAAATTGAATTGGATGGTCTGCCCCTGCAGGCTTCATCTTCAACATCATCTTGTCCTTTCTTAAAGCAAGCTATCCATTTGTAAACCACTGATTTCTTTGGGACATTGTCCTCATAAACTTTTAGTAAAACATCAGTGATTTTACCATTCTTCTATCCAAGCTTCACTATAAATTTTATGTTTGTTCTTACTTCAATTTTAGCAGAATTCATGTTGCTCTGATAGAGGGTTTTCCAAATGATACCTCATTAGTGCCTCAAACTAGATCTTGTTTAGATATCTTATAACATGTTTAGTACCAGTTCTGTTTAGTGCAAAAAATAATTGAAATCTATGCATAGCTTTTTCATAGTATGGATTTTCTATGAAGTTTTTGAAAACTCCTCAAATTAGCAAGTTGTCTATTATCTGATGTTTGTGGATAGTGAAAATAGTTATTTTTCCAAAAGGAAAAATAGAAGCAATTACTTGATTGAGAATACATTGGCTAATTTTATATAACGTATATACAAATTATATAAAATTTGATGAAATTATATAATTTTGTATAATAAAATGTTAAATGTATATTTTATACATTATATAAAATTATATAATTTTATAATTTTGTGCTATTTAACTGATAAAATGTTATAAATTGTATTTTTTTTTTTTTGAGACAGAGTCTCGTTCTGTCGCCCAGGCTGGAGTACAGTGGCATGATCTTGGCTCACTACAACCTCCACCTCCCGGCTTCAAGCGATTCTTTTGCCTCAGCCTCCTGAGTAACTGGGATTATAAGTGCCCGCCACCATACTCAGCTAATTTTTGTATTTTCAGTAGAGACGGGGTTTCACCATGTTGGTCAGGCTGCTCTTGAACTCTTGACCTCAATCAATCCACCCGCCTTGGCCTCCCAGAGTGCTGGGACTACAGGCATGAGCCACCGTGCCCAGCCATAAATTGTAATTTTAATTTTTCAAGCATAATACAGCATATCTAAATCTTCAGACTGCTACACAATGGTAGCTAAAAACTAGAAAATAATCCAGACTTTAGGAGATGAATCAACTTTAGACTATGTTAGGATTGATTTTGATTTTTTAGGTCCATAAAGCAAGCACATACAAAATGAGCGTGGACATTTGCCTTAACGGAATCGTTGTCCCTAGTGTCAAATATTTTGGGAAAAAGCATTTAGGACAGGGAATAAAACTTCTGAAAGTAGGCCTTAAAATTGTGTTTGAAATAAAAATCTTTCCTTTACCTGGGATCTGAGGTCAGTTTATTTGGGTTTTGAAGGCCTGGAGTAGTTTTCCTGGTCTAGGATGTGGGATCCACGTGGAAAATAAGATTATGACTCCCTAAGGTGTTGTGGGGTTATGCAGTAGCTTTACTTTATTGGATGTGCCTGTGTGTTTCTGTTATCTTAAATGCTCAGTAAGTTCTTGTTAGTTGTACATCCCACTCTAAGTTGTTTTATGGGATGTGAGATGGTCAAAAACAACTTTCTAACTGCCTAGGAGAGCATTGCATCATCCCACCACAGAAACATACCATGGATACTCCTGGAGACAATCAAAAACAGTGTGAGGGATAGCAGCAATCATTAATGAAAGGCAGCTTTGAGCAGCAAGGTGGCAATGCCTCAGGGATCCTGTATTGTAATGTTGTAAAGGCAAGAAGGCTAGAATCAGAAGACTTTCTTCTAAAAAACTCAGATATAGCTAAAAAACCCCAAAATTGTTAGGTTAAATCCTAGCAATTTTGCTGGTAGACAATTGTGATATCATATTTCAGGTAATTTTTTAAAAACATTTTTATAGAGACTGGATCTTACTATGTTGTCCAGACCTGGTCTCAAACTCCTCAGCTCAAGCAATCCTCCCACCTCAACCTCCCAAAGCGCTAGGATTACAGGCATGAGCCACTGTGGCCAGCCCTGGTTCAGGTATTAAACAAAAGGACGAAGCTATATTTTTATGGAAAAAAACTCTGTTTTTCTAGTATAATGGTTAGAAGTATTGACATACATTTTAGTACATAAATAAATCTGAATTGAACTAATTTTTCCATTAAAAACAAAAGTTATGGATCCTATAAGACAATCATAAATATATATTATTTTCCAACATTCAGAAGAAACCATTTCCCAATTGCTCACAAGTCTTACAGTAGCCAAGATAAAATTGCCTTAGAATAACACAAACATCCCACAAACTTTAATTTACTTTTGAACTTTTAAAACTGGAAACTTGAAAACTTTGAGGAGCTAATGTGCTGCATACAGAAGAACGTGAAATAATGATTTTTGAGAAATTTAATCTGTAAATGTTACAGTGTGTCTCTGTTCACATTTAGTAAGCCATTTCACAGTTCAAAGATTTTACAGTGTAAGTTATTTTTACTTATAGTTCTCCTCACAAGTAGGAAGCAACTTAGGGCTAACTGAAATATGCATTTTGATTGTTCAGCTCTTTCTCAGTTTTGTCAGCTATTTTACTTAGTCTATGCTTTTATGAATTTATTTTTTCCGTGGTGAGACAATGAAAGAAAGGGAAGTCCAATCAGCTTAAAACATAGATGTATAAGATTTGAATGAATGTATTTAATAGAGTAAAACTCTTAAAATAGGTTCATGAAGCATATACTTCCCAAAGGAATTCAAATACACTTATGTCCTGTAGAAAAACATTCATTTGAGGAGACCAGGTGTTTGGGAGTTGTTTTACACTGGACTATGCTTGAATCATTTGAAATCTAATTGAAGCACTTTTTCTGGTTACACACTAGCTTTTAGCTTCAAAGTTCTTTAGAAATAGCAGGTAATCTTCCTGTCACATAAGTGGAGGATGAAATGGAAGCAAAGAAGTTAACTTGTTTTTCCAATGCTACAGAGAGAAGTAGCAGCAGGCAGGCAGATTTCCAGTATTTCCTGCATCACTTTAATTCCCTGTGTTTTCATATAATACGTTATAAGATTCAGTAGATGGTAGCAGAATAACTGCTTGTGTTAGTCTGTTTTCACACTGCTGTAAAGAAATATCTGAGACTGAGAAATTTATAAAGAAAAGAGGCTTAATTGACTCACAGTTCCACATGTCTGGGGAAGCTTCAGGAAACTTACAATCATGGCAGAAGGGGAAGCAGGCACATCTTACCTGGTGGCAGTTGAGAGAGAGCATGTGTGAGTGCAGGAAAAACTACCAATTATAAAAGCATCAGATATCGTGAGAATTCACTCACTATCATAAGAACAGCGTTGGGGAGACTTCCCCCATAATCCAATCACTTCCTTCCCTCAGAATCACTTCCCTTTCTGGACATGTAGGAATTACAAGTCCCTCCCTCAGAACGTGGAGATTACAATTTGAGATGAGCGTTGGGTGGGGACACAAAGCCAAGCTATATCATTGCTGTTTAAACTTTCTCAGTTGACATTTTCACTGAACATAAAGTCAATGTTCAATAAAAAATATTTCTAAATTGCAGTGTTCAAAGAAAAATTTTAATTTTGTTTTATGGTAAACCCCATCAATAAGAACAGGTAAATATATATGTATATATATTTGCATATACATAATGTAATATATATGTGCATTAAATATTTATGTATATATACACATATATATGCAATATTTATATGTAATTCATATATATATACATATATGCATTACAATGTTATGACTTATTAGGGCTTTAGAAATTGCTGATTCTCCATAGAATCACAGTGAGAATTTTTGTTTTTTCACAAGCATTACTTCAGGCAGGAAAATGCAAGAATTTTATTACCCCAGTTGACTATACTAGGCATTTTGTCATAGTATTAGATACAATTTATTAGCATTAACACACTACAAACGTGTGTTACCAGAGTGTATGATAAAAAAAAATAACCCTGCAGAATATGCCTCAATAAATAATTTACATTAAGGCCATAGGGCCCTTTTATCCTCCAACACCAAAGCAGAGTGCTAATTTGTTCCAGTTGATAACTCAAATGTCATTTGTCCTTAAGGCCCTCTTAGCATTATCACAAATATATGAAGAAACAACATTAGATTTGGTAAAAAGAGAAATGTATCTAAGGTTGACAGATCTATGTATAATAGTTTAGGGATTATATAATTGTGCTAGTTATGTCTCAATATCCATTATTTAAATTTTCCATTTATTCTATTGAGGCTAAATTCTGGGATTCTGGGAAGTTCACAATCAAGGTGTCAGCATTCTCTGTGTTTGGCGAGAGCTTTTTTCCTCATACATGTCAACTTCCAACTGTGTCCTCACATAGCGGAAGAAGTAGCTAGCTCTCTTTTCAAGGGTACAAATCTCTGTCAGGAGATTCTGCCCTCATGATCTAATCACCTTTCAAAGGCTATAGCTACTAATACTGTCAGGTTTGGAGTCAGATATCAACACATGAATTTGGGGTGGGGTATGCAATTATTTAGACCATAGAACCTTTAGTTACAGATAATCCAAATTGTACTTAGACATATTGGCAGGTAAATAATAGACACATGCAAAAACAAACACACACAAATACATAGATCTCTACAAACATATACATACCATGTTTCTTTGCCTAAAAAATAATTTCATTTGATTTTAAATTGCTTTGTATATATTCAAATATCCACATAAAACACATCTTTAGAAAAATATTCCATATGTATAAATCATCTAATATTAGCTGTGATAGCCAAATAGACAGATATAAGAAATAATTTTTTTGGTTCATAATTTATTTTAATTTTAAAAGAGAGTTAGAAGGGCGAATATTTTCTTTGGATTTTTCCAAAGAAAATCCCAAAGAAAATTCCCTAGAGGCCTCATCTATTAATCAAGTCTGACTATAATATGCTACAGTAACAAACCATCTTCAAACCTCAGTGGCTTAAAACAATAGTTTACTTTTCCTCACATTACCTGTCCAACACGGGTAAAGAGAGAGTTTGCGCTACTCAGTCCACCTGGCTTGATGGAGGCTCTGCCATCTGTAACAGTTTCCTCAGTAGTTAGCAGCAGGGTAAGAAAGAGCAGACAATTACAGATTGGCTTTTCATTGCCTCACCCTGGAAATTAGGAATAACATTTTTGATTGCTTAAGCATATCAGAGTCATATTGTTTGCATGGACCATTTTACACTTCAGACTTAAAAAAAGATAAAAAGGTAAATGTGGTCAACAAAGAAAAACTTTAATGTTTTTGTAAGGCATATGATTAAAGATAAATATGTTTAATATAAACTAAAAATTGTGAAGTATAAGTTTGAAAATCGTTGATGAACTAATAGTATATAGAAGTGAAGAGTATATGTAAAGATGACCCTCTTATAATTAAGTAAGGTTTATCCCAAATATGCAAGGAATGTTAGGGCATTTGCTAGTTATATTACTAACTAGTATATAATTTACTAGTTATATTAGTAAAATATATAACTTTGAGAAATAAGATAAAATAAATAATGCACTAATCTGATTCTTGAAATTTTAATAAAATCTAGCACTCATATCTTATAATTATTAGACAAGACAGGTAAATATTTTAGTGTGCTATTCAATATCATGCCATTCAATATCATGATTAAGCAGTCAACAGGTTAATTACATTAATATTTTTCTTCATTTATTCATTCACCTTGGTCTAATTCATTGACATTACCAATATGCCTTGATACACTACTGTGTGGTAGAATCTGTTTTAGGTTCTAATAGTTCCAGCTTTTATGTCATTTGCATTCTAGCTGGGGGAGAAATATTAGTGCTGTGAAGAATATAAAACCCAGCAGTAGGATGGAAAGTAAGTGAACAGATACATTAGACAAAGGTGTCCATCAACCTCTGTCTCAGGAAGTGATATTTAAGCAAAGACCTAGATAACAAGAAGATACTGAAGTATGATTATAGATGAGATTTCAGTGTAGTTCAAGGACAATTCAGGTAACATTTTCAGATAATAAAGAAATAAAACAAAAAGCTCGCTTGTATTTTAATATTGAGACAAAATCTCTGCTCAGTGAAACAACATGTAAAACAAAAATGTTATCAATATTAGAAACAAATTAAGAAGTCAGAAAATGTAGTGAAAGTAGAGTTTCAATACATGAGAAAAACTACAATTGTAATAGAGAAACTCTTTTGAAAACCTCAGCCTGCTTCTTCAGAGGCAGGGTAACTAGTCCTACAAGCAGCAGTTGGCATTGGCTCCTTGACTCTCACGGAGAGGACAAAGACCATACTATTCACTCAGATAATTTGTGAAATATATGCATTCCCTTTCATTAACTACATAAAACCAGAATGAACATAGTAATATCAAAAGGTTTGATGTTCAACTTTTGTTAAAGATCAGGTTGAAAGAAGTGATATATTTAAAAGACACTTGCAGTTTTTAATTGGACTACTCCTTATTTTCTTTCAGTTTCTTTGATGCAGGCCAAATGAACCAAAGGCTGACTACACTGGCCACTTTGTTTTTCTCCCCACTTCAAACTGTGACAATAAACCTACACTTCAGCACCATCACATTGACTGACGTTAAAGACTGTTGCAAAAATCAAATCTAACAAGCAACTATCTATACCACCTGTTATTAAAAAGATGTAGCTAGCAACATTTTTCACATCACTAATTTGGCTCCACTATGAGATCCTTGTCTAAAATTTCTTCTTAACAAAGGCCTTGGAAATGATTTTTTTTCTTCTGAGAAATCAGTGCAGTGTGAGCCTGATGGATAAAGTGAGTCACATAGCTGAAAATGTATCTATTTTGTTTAAACTAGATTTGCAGTTCAACTTTAGTTTTGTAGAACATTGGCTAACATACCTAAATTATGTATTTCTCCTCATGTTTAGTTGTTTCTTCTTTTTGTATTTTTTAATTCTAATTTTCTTATCAATTTTTTTCTCTTAAATTGCCTTAATTTATTCAAGACTTCTCATATCTTATGTGAAATCAAGTGGATCATAATAATATAAATAAAGCAGAAAACTATTGCAACTGCCACTTTTATTCTTTCAGGCATAAAAAAGAATGTATGAATAAAATCTCTCATGAAAAAATACAAATAAATTTTATGAAAATAATGTTTCTAGTGCCAAGTCTAATTTTGAAGTACTTGGAATATGGCATAGAATTCAAATATTACGTTGTGGATCAGGGTCTTCAAATATAGTGTACTAATATAAATAGGAGAGGAACTTCCAGATAGCTCAGAAATTTACATTTTTACTAATATTTATACAGAAAGAAGGAACAGTCTTTTCTCTCCTTGCAAATTTTCAGTTAAATCTTCTATAATTGTCATACTATGGGGAAACATGTAAAAAATCTTGTGACCGGAAGAGTAAGTCTTGGGCTGTGAACCTTGCAATTCATTCATTAATATTTTTGCAAGGCTTTCAGTGTTTATTATCCTTTAGTTAATCTGGGTGCCCAATTGCCCCTTATGTCCCACACTAGCCAATAGAATGTCTACTGAAATTCCACAATTTCTGCATACAAGCTATTCTCAGATACTGAATATCAACATTTAATAAGTATGAAATCCTAAATTACGTGGATAAGCAGTAATATTTATAAGTCTTGGAGCACAATGGTGAAGAAATACTGATCAGGGTGATTTTGACTATAAATATCTGCTTCTTATGTGATGAATCCAGATTATCTCCCACAATTTGGATTGAAGCCACTCTTAGACAAATTTTAACTCCTGTTCATTAATGGATTTAATTTAATTCTACTATATAACCCAATAGAATTTAATTTCGAGCTTCAGCCAAATGACTCTGAAGCTTATCAGGTACAATAAGAAAATAAGACTTGCAAAAAGAATTTTAATATGGAAGGGGGGGCATTAGCCATCTCAGGACTAATTTTAATAATATGAAGCTGATATAAAATTAGAGGGACAGAGCAATAAAACAGAATTGATAGCTAGGAAATAAGACCTATTATGTATCAGTTTATTACATGATAAAAGAGAAAGCACAAATCAAGGAGGAAAGGAATTTATATTAACTAGTATTGAGGCAATTGGCTAAATACTTGGAAAATTATTAATTTATGATAATAAAGTTATAGTCATATCTTTCAACAAAAAAGTATTCTAAATGAACAAAAATTAAATCATTTTGGGTAGATTCCTTTTTATTTAATAATAGAAGACATTAAAAAGCAAAAGATGGATACACTTTACAAAAATTTAAAACTTGCATATGTAAAATAGTGTCAAAATCCACAGATCAAAAAGATGGGAATACATGTATTGTAATGACATACATTATTTATTACATAAAAAGTATGTACACAGCAAGAAGATGCAAACACTTTGACTTTAATTGAAAAGTGAGCAAAGATAATGAACTTCTGATTTCCTTAGTTAGTTATACAAGCAGCAAACAAACACATAAAAATGACCTGCCTCCCTACTCAGAGAAAGACAGTTTAAAACAGTCAGAAAAAAAATGGCATAGGCTTGTAAGTGTTAATAAGACCTTATTTTGAGAGTGGTAAGTGGAATATTATTTTATAAAGCAGTTTGATAACATGTATCCTCTTTAAAATGTTTCGTTGTCTATCCTAGAATTTTTATAACTGCTTAATGATACTGAGAAATAATCATTAATTGGAAACATTAATAAACAAAAACTATATTAAATGTAGTTTTCTTTATAACAGCAGCTTTTGGAAACAGCCTACCTTTCCAAGGACAGGAAAAAGGCTAAGTACATTGTGATGAATCAATTTAATAAAATTGCATATAGCCTTTGAAAATGTTAACTGTGGTTAGGCAGTGTTATTGAAGTGCACTGGGAAAATGCTTATTAGCTGAAGATATTAAGAAAAGAAGGACTAAAATAATATCTAATATGATTTCAAATACAGTCACGCACCACATACCATTTTGTTTAAGGATGAACTGCATACACGATGGTGGTTCCATAAGATTATAATGGAGCTGAAAAATTCCTATCTCCTAGTGACACTGCAGCCGAGGTAGCTGTTGTAATGTCCTTACATTACTGTTTGTGGTGATGCCAGTGTAAACAAAGTCAGTGTGCTTCCAGTCCTATTTAAGTATAGCACATACGGTTATGTACTGTACATAATACTTGATAATGATAATACATGACTATGCTGCTGGCCTACATATTTACTATACTATACTTTTTATCATTATTTTATTTTATGTTATTTTATTTTATTTTATTTTTTTGAGACAGAGTCTCGCTCTGTCGCCCAAGCTGGAGTGCAGTGGCATGATCTCGGCTCACTGCAAGCTCTGCCTCCTGTGTTCACGCCATTCTCCTGCCTCAGCCTCCCGAGTAGCTGGGACTACAGGTGCCCACCACCACCACGCCCGGCTAATTTTTTGTATTTTTAGTAGAGACAGGGTTTCACCATGTTAGCCGGGATGGTCTCAATCTCCTGACCTCGTGATCCATCCGCCTCGGCCTCCCAAAGTGCTGGGATTACAGGCGTGAGCCACTGCACCTTGCCTAACATTATTTTAGAACATATTCTACTTATTTAAAAAAGCTAACTATAAAACAGCCTCAGAGCCTCAGGCAGGTCGAGAATAAGACATTGTCATCATAGTGGATAGCTGCATGTGCGTTATTGCCCCTCAAGACCTTCCAGTGGGACAAGATGAGGAGGTGGAAGACAATGATCCTGAGCCCGTGAACGCTTAGGCTATGTGATGGTTAATATTGAGTGTCAACTTGATTGGATTGAAGGATGCAATATTGATCCTGAGTGTGTCTGTGAGGGTGTTGCCAAAGGAGATTAACATTTGAGTCAGTGGGTTGAGGAAGGCAGACCCACCCTTAATCAAGTGGGCACCATCTTATCTAATCAGCCACCAGCGAATATAAAGCAGGCAGAAAAATGCAAAGAGACGAGATGAGCCTAGCCTCCCAGCCTACATTTTGTTCTCATGGTAGTGAATAAATCTCACGAGATCTGATGGTTTTATCAGGGTTTTCCACTTTTGCATCTTCCTCATTTTTCTCTTGCTGCCACCATGTAAGAAGTGCCTTTTACCTCCTGCCATAATTCTGAGGCCTCCCCAGCCATTCAGAACTGTAAATCCAATTAAACCTCTTTTTCTTCCCAGTCTCAGGTATGTCTTTATCAGCAACACAAAAACAGACTAATACAGTAAACTGATACCACTAGAGTGGGGCATTGCTGAAGATACCTGAAAATATGCAAGCGACTTTGGAACTGGGTAACAGGCAGAAGTTGGAACAGTTTGGAGGGCTCAGAAGAAGACAGGAAAATGTGGGAAAGTTTGGAACCTCCTAGAGACTTGTTGAATGGCTTTGACAAAAATGCCAATAGTGATATGAACAATAAGGTCCAGGCTGAAGTGGTCTCATATGGAGATAAGGAACTTGTTGGGAACTGGAGCAATAGTGACTCTTGTTGTGTTTTAGCCAAGAGACTGGTGACATTTTGCCCCTGTCCTAGAGATTTGTGGAACTTTGGACCAAAGAGAGTTGATTTAGGGTATCTGGTGGAAGAAATTTCTAAGCAGCAAAAAACATTCACAGGGTAACTCAGGTACTGTTAAAAGCATTCCATTTTAAAGGGAAACAGAGCATAAAAGTTCAGAAAATTTGCAGCCTGATGATGCAGTAGAAAAGAAAAATCAATTTTTTGAGGAGAAATTCCAGCCAGCTGCAGAAATTTGCATAAGTAGCAAGGAGTCTAATATTAATACTCAACACCATGGGGAAAATGTCTCCAGGCCATGTCAGAGACCTTCATGGTAGCCCCTCCTATCACAGGCCCACAGGCTCAGGAGGAAAAGGTGGTTTTGTGGGCCAGGCCCAGGGTCCCCAGGCTATGTGTAGCCTAGGGAGTTTGTGCCCTGTGTCCCAGCCACTCCAGCCGTGGTTGAAAGGGGCCAACACAGAGCTCGGGCTGTGGCTTCAGATGGTGGAAGCCCCAAGTCTTGGCAGCTTCCACGTGATGTTGGGCCTGTGGGTGCACAGGTCAAGAACTGAGGTTTGGGAACCTCCGCCTAGATTTCAGAAGATGTATGGAAACACCTGGATGTCCAGGCAAGTTTGCTACAGGGGCGGGGCCCTCATGGAGATCCTCTGCTAGGGCAGCGTGGAAGGGAAATGTAAGGTTGGGGCCTCCACACAGAGTCCCTACTGGGGCACTGCCTAGTGGAGCTGTGAGAAGAATGCCACCGTCCTCCAGACCCCAGAATAGTAGATCCGCAGACAGCTTGCACCACGCGCCTGGAAAAGACACTCAATGCCAGCTGGTGAAAGCAGCCTGGAGGGAGGCTGTATCCTGCAAAGCCACAGGTGCAGAGGTACCCAAGAGCATGGGAACCCACCTCTTGTATTAGTGTGACCTGGATGTGAGACCTGGAGTCAAAGGAGAGCATCACTTTGGAGCTCTGAAATTTGACTGCCTTGCTGGATTTCGAACTTGCAGGGGCCCTGTAACCCCTTTGTTTTGGCCAATGTCTCCCATCTGGAATAGCTGTATTTACCCAGTACCTGTACCGCCATTGTATCTGGGAAGTAACTAGCTTGCTTTTGATTTTACAGGCTCATAGGCAAAAGAGATTTGCTTTGTCTCAGATGAAACTTTAAACTGTTGACTTTTGGGTTAAAGATGAAAGGAGTTAAGACTTTGGGGGACTGTTGGAAAGGCATGATTGGCTTTGATATGTGAAGACATGAGATTTGGAAGGGCCAGGGGTGGAATGATATTGTTTGGCTCTGTGTCCCACCCAAATCTCATCTTGAATTGTACTTCCATAATTCCCATGCATTGTGGGAGGGACTCAGTGGGAGATAATTTGAATCATGGGGGTGGTTTCCCCCACACTGTTCTCATGGCAGTGAATAAATCTCATGAGTTCTCATGGTTTTATCCGGGGTTTCTGCTTTTGCATCTTCCTCATTTTTCTCTTGCTGCTGCCATGTAAGAAGTGCCTTTAGGCTCCTGCCATGATTCTGAGGCCTCCCCAGCCATGTGGAACTGTAAGTCCAATTAAACCTGTTTTTCTTCCCAGTCTCAGGTATGTCTTTATCAGCAGTGTGAAAACAGACTATCCAGCTCTCCTGCACACATTAGTATAAAGATACAACACAGAAATCAGGAGCGCCAATTAATGTCAATTATAACGTATCTTCTCTGTCACCCTGGCATCCTTAGGGGAATAGCTGCAGAATTTGCTTCTTTTTACATCCTAGAATTGAGGAATTTCATTGTTATTTGAGTTTGAATCCAGTCAGTATATGAACACAAAGGTTAAATGAGGGCTGTACAAGTTAAAACTTATAATAGATCATGGTGTTTTCTAAAATTACTTGTACCACTAACTTTTTGATTTATGACAATGAAAAGTATAGGCATGAGATCACATGTATAGGCATCTGTAAAGATTTTGAAATGTGCCAAACCTAGTAGGAAATGTAATTTAATATTCTTAAGCATTGGTACTGAAAAAAAATTTAAATACATTCTGACTGTGTTTACATAGCGTTTCATAGCATATTTTCAATTGAACTGATGCCGCATTTGAAAACAAATGAACACAATCATTTTTCAATGTCAGGATACTATCTTTCAAAATACTTTTTGGTAACTTTTTTTAAATGGAAGAAATAACAATCATTTATTTTGAATTATGATGGATTATTTGTCTACGCCATATTTGATTTGCTTTTTTAAGACATTGTTTTTCTTTTAATTCTTTTACTTTAGAAGAAATGAGAGATAAATTAGTGAATACTGTGGAAATGTTCACACTTAAAAGTGGAGAAGACTAATTTCTTCAAATCTAACATTTTTTTAAAAAAGACGCATTTATTTCATCAAACTATATAGCAGTATGAACACCTTCTGTGTATCCAACACTACACTCTCTGGAAAGGCCTCAAAAACATTCTTTTTATATATGTGCATTCCAGTGACCAAGCTATTAGAATATGATTTTCTTTATGTTTCCATTATATTTGGCACTTTTAATGTTTCTTATTTTCTGAAGTTCTCTTTCCCCAATTTTTTTTTTTTTTTGACACTTCTCTGGATGATTTTCTGTCTGCCTTACATCTATCAGCTGAGATTCAGGGAACTCAGACTACAGCAAGGAGTAAACTGGGAGTCAGTTTCATGACAGCCATGTGCAAATCATAAGAATCCTTTGAAGTTACATAATATGGAGTCAGGACCACAGAGATAACTGTCATTAAAATTACCCATCTCTAACCTTCCTGTCTCACCTAAGCTGGGGAGAAGAGTCAAAAAATGAAAAAACAAAGAAATGCATGTGAAGTCCCCAGTCCTTGAAAAGAGGTTCAATAAAAGATTGAAATTTAATGATAAAATTATTGAAGATTTTCTCTACACCATTATTTAATTCCTCTGAGAAGTGCTCAGAGTATAGTATGTAGCTATAAATGTATTCATTTTTTAAAAAATGGCAGATAAATAACCTAACTCTATACTTCAAAGAGCTAAAAAAAATGATCAATAAAACTGACAAACATTTAGCTAGACTGGCTACAAAGAAGACACTAATAAGTAAAACAAAAATGAAAGAGAAAATATTACTACTGAATTTACAAAAATAAAAAGAATTTTGAGAGAATACAATGAACAATTGTATGGCAACAAATTAGAAAAACTAGACAAAATGGATACATTCCTGACAACATACAGATTTTCAAAACTACTTCACAAGTAAATTGGAAATTTGAGCAGACTTATAAAGAGTAAAGAGAATAATTCATTAATAAAAAACCTCCCGACAAAGAAATGAGCCAGATTGTTTCACTAGTGAATTATACTGGAGATATTTAAAAGATTTGACATTAATGCTTTTCAAATTCTTCCAACAAATAAAAAAAAAGTAAAAGCATTTCCTGACTCATTCTATAAGATCAGCATTACTGATAACAAAGTCAGGAAAAGATAGCACAAAAGAAAGAAAACAATAGACCAATATCCTTTATGAAGATAGATGCAAAAATCTTCAACATAACACTAGCAAACTGAATCCATAGCATATTTAGAGAATTGTTCACCACGAAAAAATGAGGTTTATCCAGGAATGCAAGAGTGGTTAAGCATTTGAAAATCAATCAATGTTATACATCGTATTAACCGAATGAAAAAAAAAAAAACTCACATAATTGTCCCAATTGACACAGTAAAAGTATATGATAAAATTCCTTTTATGATTTAAAAAAAACTGAAAAATGTAGAAAAAGAGACATTTCTGCAAAATGATGAGTATTTATGAATAACTCAAAGCTAACGTTATATTCAACGGTGAAAGACTCCCTATGATCAGGAATAAGAGAAGCATCTCACTTTCTTTACTGTTGCTCAATGTTGTACTGAAGGTTCTAGCCAGAGAAATTAGGCAAGCAATAAATAAATAAATAAATAAATAAATAAATAAATAAATAAATAAATAAATAAAAAGGATCCATACTGGAAAAGAAGAAGTAAAATTCCTCTTTTTGCAGAAGCCATGATCTTACATATAGAAAATCCTAAAGGACCCACACACACAAAAAAAACTATTACAGCTAAGCGAATAATTTAGCAAAGATTTAGAATACTAGATTAACATTCAAAATCTAGTTATATTTCTATACATTTATCAAGAAAGAAAACAGTTCATTTATAATAACACCAGAGTAAAATACTTGGGAATAAATATAATTGTGGTGGTACAAGATATGTAAATTCAAAACTACAAAATATTTTAGAAGAAGTGAAATAAGACCCAAATAAATGGAAAGCTATTATGTGTTCATGGATTGTAAGATGAATATTGTAAAAAAGGCAATACTAGTAAAAGTTATCTACACATTCAATTCACTCTTCTGTCACAATTCCAACAGCTTCTTCCTCCAAATAGCCAAAACAATCTTGAAAAAAGAATGATGTTGGAAGACTCACATTTCCTAATTTCAAAACTTCCTGTAAAGTTACAATAATCACCAGATGTGGTGGCTCGCACCTATAATTCCAGTACTTTGGAAGGCTGAGGCAAGAGGTTTGCTCGAGCCCAGGCATTTGAAACCAGCCTGGGCAACATAGTGAAACCTCACTTCTAAAAATTTTTGAAAAATAAAAATAAAAAAGCTACAATAATCATGTTTGATATTAGCATAAAATTGCATATATTGATATATATAATTGAGTATGCAGAAATAAACCCATATATCTACAATAATTTCTGTCAAGGTTGCCAAGATCATTCAATGGGGAGATAATTGTCTTTTCAACAAATGGTGTTGGAACAAACAGGTATCAACATGCAAAAGAATGAACTTAGACCCTTACTTCAATTCACACACAAAAAGCAACTCACAATTGATATAAGGGGCAAATATAATAGCTAAAATCCTACAATTTTTAGAAGCAAACACCGTGGTGAATCTTCATAAATAGGACTTGATGACGGTTTCTTATAAATCACATCAAAAACACAAGTAAGGAAAAAAAGAGATATGTTGAGCTTTATGAAAATTATACTTTTTAGTGCCTCAAAGAAAACTATAAACAAAGTGAAACAACAACCTACATAATGGAAGAATGTATTTGCAAATTATATATCTGATAAGGGATTAGAACTCACAATATAAGCAGAAATCTTAAACTCAAGAAGAGCAAAAGCAATCAGAATTTAAAATGAACAAAGAATCCGAATAAACCTTTATCCAAAGAATATTTAAAAGTTGCAAACAAGTACTTGAAAAGAAGCTCAATATTATTAGTCAGGGAAATGCAAGTCAACACCACAATGGGATATCAATTCACACTGGTACAGATGACCATAATAAAAGAAAATAGGCCAGGTGCAGTGGCTCATGCCTGTAATCTCAAAACTTTGGGAGACCAAGGTGAGGGGATCACATGAGGTTGGTATTTTGAAACCAGCCTGGACAACGTAGCGAACACCTAGCTCTACAAAAAATTGAACAGTTAGCTGGGCATGGTGGGGTGCATGCCTGTAGTCTTAGCTACCGGGAAGACTGAAGGTGGAGGATTGCTTGAGCCCAGAAGTTCAAGGCAGCAGTTAGCCATGATTGTGTCACTGCACCCCAGCCTGGATAAGAGAACGAGACCCTGTCTCTGAAATACATAAGTGAGTAAACAATGATATAACTAAATAATAAACTGAACCAAAATTTTAAAATGTTAACCAAAATTATGGAGATATTGGAAGACTTGTACATTGCTTGTGGGAATGTAAAATGGGACAGCCACTGTGGAAAATAGTTTGGCAGTTTCAAATGCCAAATATAGAATTACTATATAACTGTACAATACAACTCCTGAGTATATAAGCAAAAGAATTAACAAGTACTCAAACAAAAATTTTTACATGTGTTCATGGCTGCACTATTTCCAATAGCCAAAAGTGGAAAGCAACCCAAGTGTTAATCAACAGTAAATGGAAAAATAAAATGGAATTTGGCAATAAAGAGAGAAAAAGTACTCATACATACTACTACATGAATGAAGCTTGAAAATATGCTACTTGAAAGTAGCCAGACAAAAAAGATCACATATTATATTGTTCCATTTATATGAAATATCTGGAATAGGTTGATCAATAGAGACTAAAAACAAATCAGTGATTTCAGGAGCTAATGGGAGGGAGAAATGGAGAATGAATGGTTAGAGGATATGGAGTTTCCTTTTGTGCTGATGAAAATGTTCTTGAACTTAATAGTGTTCTAAGACAAGGAAAAGAAAATATGTACACAAATATGAGGACAACTTATCAAAAAATTAGGAATTAATGTAAAACCTTTAAATCTGTCATTCATTGCTAGTAGTATTTTTAATGAGCTTAATCAGCTCACTTAGGTTATTCCCTAATACATTAGGGACTCTGGAAAAGAAATTACATAAAATACTTTCATTTTTGAAGATGTTTCTATATCTTATTCCTCCCCCTCTCCCAATTCTTACTTGCCCTAGCTATGCATCATCCTGAAATATGTTAAAAATCTGATAGTGTTAGTAAGAAATACTCTGGAAAGCTGCATCACTTCATATTCTTACTAATGACTTTCAGGTCAATTTGACTTATTGGACCATTCTAATTAGCATAGCTGTACAATCATGCATTGCTTAATGATGGGGATGCTTTCTGAGAAATGCATCCTTAGGCAATTTCATCACTGTACAAATATCACAGAGTATACTTATGCAAACCTAGATGGCATAACCTACTACACATCTAGGCTATATAATAGAGCCTATTGCTCCTAGGCTTCAAACCTGTAGAACATGTTACTGTACTAAATATGGCAGGCAATCATAACATAATTGTAAGTATGTATGTAAACATATGTAAACACAGAAAAGGGACATAGAAATATGGTATTTGAATCTGATGGGACCACTGTCATACATGCTGTCCATTTTCAATTGAAATGTCAACATGGGACATATGACTGTATTCTCTGGCCATTTGAGTTTTCCAGAACAAAAACTTGCTTGAAGTTCTCCTAGTCACCTGAAATAGTTACTGCACTGTACCTAAGCAAGTAGGTAATTTTGTATGAACCATTTGTTCTAGTTCTACTGTAACAGCAAGTTTCCTTCAAATGCATTAAAATGTGTCTGTAGGTATCTTCTGGAGATAACAATTTTGTTTTCTACTCATATTATGAGTCTGTCCTTTATATGCATAATGAAATTCAGAAAATGTTTACTTGACAGATCAGTTCCTGGCAGGTTTTATAAATATGTGTGAATTATGATTCATAGAAATGCAAGCCCAGAAACATTCTAGGTAGATCTGAAGCTCTGAGAAATCCTGATGATAAATAATCTAAAGCAGTAAAACCATAGAAGAGTGTTCTTTAACTGGATTGAAGTGATCCACTTAATAAAATAACTGAGCCATCTCAATAACACAATGAAACATGGGTAGCATTTGTAAATACCAAATTTTCTGTTATTTGGTTTCAAATTGGAAATACTAAAACTTGGGCAAAACCACAGCTTCTTGTACTGTAAACTCAGCACACAGCTTCTCCTTTCCTCAATTCCCAGCTTTTGGTTTCGTTAAATTCTTGGTGACCTACTTATCACCAGCAAACTGAATCTTTATTTCCTTGCCTATGAAAGAATTCCAGGAGAGAAAGGTAAATAATCTTGCAAAACATGGACAAGGGTTATCATCATGCTTACTGCAACCTTAGACTTTATTGGTTTAACTCCAACAGCTCTTATTTACACCAGGTCTTTTTCTACCTTTAGGTCTGTGTGCAGACATTTTAAGAAAATAAGTCCTTTAGAGGTGTCTAGACTTGAGGCTGATGATCCTTCATAAGACATTTTTAAAACCCGGAGAAAGTCACAAAAGATCCCTGGCTTATTGATTTTAGCCCAAGAAGCTGCTGAGGTTTGGCTTCATCATATAACTTGCCAGTGGCATGATGAAAATTGCGAAAAACATAAAAAATAGTTTTAAAATTAGTTAAAAATAAGTTACTGTTGGTTATCTAAAGTAGTTGCACTGTACTTAAGCAGATTCTGATGTATTTTATTTTAATCAGTGTTCTTTCAGGAAAATGCCAAGACTTTAAAATTATATTCTTATTAGAAGCTCTTAAATGTAGGTTTGTTTTTTAAATCTGAAGATATTTTGTAGTTGTTAGTATTCTTGAGTGTCTGAACTGTTGTTCTCAACATTTACAGTTATTCTGATCTCCTTGTTCTAAATCCCTTATTAGCAATGTTTGTAGAATAGAAATGAACTAGAATTCATATCACATGCAAGGATCCTCACAAAATAAAGCATGCTGTATTAATGAGTTTATATAAGATTGTCCTTGAAAAGTAGCTTATACAATAGTTTTTATATTTTTATTGTAGCAAAATAAAGTTTGCTACAAATAAATATTTTGGAAATTACTAGCCAGAGGCAATGCCTGCCATCAAATAGCCTAAATAAGAAGAGTTTCATGCTTGTACATAGGTGTGGGTGTGTATTGTGTATGTGACATGTTGCATTATTGTACAGATGGTATGTCATTATGTATTATTGACTAAAGGAGTCTACATATATTTTTAAAAGAACTATCTCCTGATAATTCTAGCTGCAATAAAAGGAAGAAAAAAATTGATTTTCAGAAACATATAGTTGAGATATGACTAGCATTTTCTGAGGATGTCATCATATTTTTATTTATAATGTTGTCAAATAAAGGATTTAAATATTCAATAGACAAAAGTCTACCATTCCACTAAAATTACAATTCTCCTTTTAAATTGTGGTAACAGAATGTTGCCAGATATCTGTGTGGCCAATTCAGTGATTCCTACCAGTGGTTCTCAAACTTTTGCATGTGTCAAAATAACCTGGAGTTTTGTTAAAACATGTATTGCTTGGCCCCACACCCAGAAATTCTGAATTACTAAGTCTGGGGTGAGGCTTGAGAATGTTCTGACAACTTTCTAGATGATCCTGATGCCTGGTTCAGGGAACATACTTTGAAAACCACAGATCAATTCTGAAACAGAAATCATCAATAATCTTGTGCTAAAATAGAAATTCGAGAACAAAGAAAAATTACAATTTTTTTGTAAGGAAAACAGTCAAAAACATATCCAAACACATTCATATGATTGCATAACATACACAATCACAAACACATTTTTTTAATCAGGTAAACTGTTGAGTGTTAGTCAATATATTACAGCTCCTTGTAGAAAGTTAAAAGATATAAAATAATAAAACACCTGTATCTTCACTATTTTATGTATGAACATATATGTATCTAGCTACCAATCAAGCTAGCTAGCTACCAGTCACCTACAGTCATGCAACACATGAAGGTGTTTCAGTTAACAATGGACAGTGTATATGACAGTGGTTCCATAGGATTATAATATTTTATTTCTACTGTGTGTTTTCCATGTTTAGATATGTTTGGATACTACAAATACTATTTTGTTACAATTGCCTACAGTGTGAAGTAGAGTAACATGCTGTACAGGTTTGCAGCCTAGAAGTAATAGGTTATACCACATAGCCTAGGTATGTAGGAGGCCATACCATCTAGGCTTGTGTAAGTGCACTCTGTGATGTTTACCCAGTGATGAAATCGCCTAAGGACATATTTCTCAGAAAGTAACCTCATTGTTAAGTGACACATGATTGTATTTAGAGTCATTTTTTATTATTCATGGTAGTTAGGAAATATAAAGTTGCTGCAAACACTGAATTTGCAAATACTAAACCATTGTTCCTAAGGGAAACACAGGGTTAGGGCCCTGAGAGCTCTGGTTATATTTTCATATAACCAGATTTTATATTTATTTTCAACTGATTCGTAAATGGCCTTGTTTTATGTGTGTTTCTATTTGAAGACATCTTTTAAAATACATAATGTTGGCCAGTCACGGTGGCCCACACCTGTAATCCCAGCACTTTGGGAGGCCAAGATGGGTGGATCACAAGGTCAAGAGTTCAAGACCAGCCTGGCCAATATGGCAAAACCCCAGGTCTACTAAAAATACAAAAATTAGCCAGGTGTGGTGGCAGGTGCCTGTAGTTCCGGGTACTCAGGAGGCTGAGGCATGAGAATCACTTGAACCCGGAAGCAGAGGTTGCAATGAGCCGAGATCACGCCACTGCATTCCAGCCTGGATGACAGAGCGAGACTCTGTCTCAAAATATATATATATATATATATATATACACACACACATATATATATATATACATATATATATATATATGTAGAGAGAGAGAGTTCATTAATATTGAACTGATGGCCAACGGCACTATGTGTCACACCTGAATGAATCTTATCTATCTAACAAACATATACTCTCTACTAGGCACATCTCAGCCTTCCACTTCAACACTATGTTTGTGGGTCATTCTAAACAACCAAATCACCAAGGTATAAAAATGTAATAGGTATGGCACTAAGTAGAATTCCAAAAGGACACTTGTTTATAGTGTAAGAACTAAAACAAGAAGGCAGAGCATCTCCTGGTTTGACCTCAGTAGGCAACCTGTACTTTGGGTAATACATTTTTGCCAATCTGCACATGTCCATCAATGACTGTGAAAGTGCAGCAAGTATTAATTTTGTTTTCACAAAAAAATTTTAGTGAGTAGGAAAATCTTCAAAAATGGGCTTGGCAAATAATGAGGATATAGATATTTGGATAGACAGAGAGTGAGAGAGATAGAAATAAATATATTATATACATTCATGTATATATATATGAGACATATATGTGTGTGTGTGTGTGAACTAGGAAATGTATGAACTTGGAAATTTGCGAACAACATACCTGGTTTTATTGTGACCTCATCACTGATGAGTTTTAAAAAATGTCTCTTTTGGTAGATTATCCATTTTTTTCTCATTAAGTCTAAACATCTTTCTCTTATTGCTTTCTACATTCTAGGCATTCATTTTCTTCCCACGAACCTTGTTTTTTCATTTGTTTCTGGTTTTATCATCACATGTGGCCCTTATTTACAAGATACATTCTAATATCTACTCTGATATTATATTAGTAGCATTCATATACCTAGCATTTTTTTCTCATTTTACTACTTATTTTGAATTATGTTTATGGTGTTTGTGACATATTATAGATTATAGTTTATACAGTCAAATCTATTGACTATTTTAAAAACCATTACATCAAGTTTTTTCATTAAAAATCATTTAAATATTTATCAATATTTTCTTTTGGTATGTAAATATATTTTCTATTTACATTTAATTTTTTTATCTGGAATAATGTCATATATGTTATGAGATAAGTCACTGATTTGCATTTTGTTCCTAAATAAAGACCCTCCCCCAGCTGTCTTCTCAATACCAGGTCTTCCTATGCTCTGGAATGTTTCCCTAATTTCAGTTTTCTCTTTCTTCTATCCCCCCCATCTTTTTCCCTCTACATATTAATTTATGCAGCATTTATGCAGACTCAAGTAAAATCCATGTTTTGAAAAAACTTCTGTCTCACATATTTTTAATACATCTTTTACTGCCTTATCTGTTTCTTCTTCTTTAGAAACTCTTTGACATATTTAATGGTTCATTTGTTCATTGTCTTCAGTTTCTCATCTCCACCGTATTCTCAAGACACCTCTTTGGCTTCAAATCTAGTTATTCTACTAAAAGCTTCTATTGAAAAGTAATTGTAAGACAACTTTTACTAGATTTCAGCACCATTTGATTAAAAAAAAATTCTTGAGCCATGTTTCTCTGGCTTCTACACTGGCATAATCTCAATGTCTTCCTTCACCTCTCTGACAACTCCTTATCAGTCTGATTTGCTTGTTCTTTCTTTGAGTAATCATCAGATGTTTGAGATTCTATATACTCTAAGTAATTATCTTTTCTCAGTCTTTATATCCCCCAATGAACCAACTGACTCCAGCAATTTCCACCATCAACCGTATTCTGACAACTTTGAATTTTTAACACCAACTGTAAACAATTTTTGAGTTTCAGATTCACTATTAAATTGCATACTACACACTTCAAACTTAATATATTTGAAATAAATTACACATTATATTACTCAAATGTTTTTCTATTCCAATATTATCTATCTCATGAGAGCTGCCATCATTTACATAGTTGCTCCATCCAGAAATATGTAAGTCCTTTTCTTTCACCAACTACTTATAGTAGGTCACTGAGTTGTGTCAATTTAAATTCTCAGATATAGAATTATTGTCAATTAAAAATACAAATTTTAGGCCAGGTGCAGTGGCTCACGCCTGTAATCCCCGCACTTTGCGAAGCCAAGGCAGGTGAATCACTTGAGGTCAAGAGTTCAAGGCCAGCCTGGCCAATATGGTGAAACCCCGTATCTACTAAAAATACAAAAATTAGCTGGGCGTGGTGGAGTGTGCCTGTAATCCCAGCTACTCGGGAGGCTGAGGAAGGAGAATCACTTGAACCCGGGAGGCAGAGGTTGCAGTGAGCTGAGATAGTGCCACTGCATTCCAGCCTGGGTCACAGAGCGAGTCACTGCCTCAAAAAAATTAATTTTTAAAAATTTTAATAATTCTCAAATCAACTTCTTCAATCATCAATGATCTCACACTAGTTTCATTCAGTATAATTACTCATGCAAATCATTATCTTCTTTAATTATTTCCCCTCATTCCAGAAAGAATCATTATTGAACAATGCAATTTAATTATTCTACAGTTTCCTCACTTGAAACATTTTGGTCAGTTCACATTGCTCTTAGGACAAACTTAGTATTTATAGTATGATATAGAGAATTCTGTAATATCTGATATTCTACCAGACTTGTTTCTGTTTTAAATGTCTTGGCTATTTTCAAATGAAATATTCATTCAATAATAATCATAATCGATATTGAACTCAATCTAAATATTGTGCCCTACTGAAACTTGAAAGAAATTTTCCATTAGCAAAGTTTAAACAATTGCAATATAATTGGATAATGTAGTCCAAAAAAATGACTTCCTTCGAAATAGAGTAATAATTTGGCTATAAAAATACTTCTATATTTGTTAAAGTTATGTATAAAAATATACACACTCACACATATGTGTTCTTAGTATATAGCTGATTTGATAGGCTCAGAATATATGTGTATTAAACACTCTGTAGTGGATTAAAATTTCTGTAATCCTATTAGTTTCCAATTTTATAGAAATGATCACATTTGTTTTGGAGTAATTAATAACTGCAGTGATTTTTTTAAGTTGAATATCTTATAAAATGTTTCTCTATGGCTATTTCTGAATCTCTCTACTCAAACCTACCAGGCATAAGTTGATATTTTTGGTAATCAGTTGATGATTTTGTATATTTGATATACAATATTCATACATGAAACATTTATACTTTTCTCTTTCCAAAAACGTAGTATTAAATTAAATTGATTTGAATCTGACAGTGGTTTAGGTTTCATGCATGAGCTTGTCAGAGGTCACACATGGAAAAAGATCAGATGTCTTTGAGAGAGCACTCAGGCAAGTATTCTGGACCCATAAATGAGATATTTTTTGAAAACATTTTAGAGATGGATTATCAAAGAATCAAATCCATCAAAGTTTTGAGTTAGTACACTCTAATTTTTGCTGTGCGCTGTCTTATATGTGTTTTTGGTTTCATGCAAGTAAAAAAATATTGTCTATGGGCCAGGTGCGGTGGCTCATGTCTGTAATCCCAGAATTTCGGGAAGCTGAGGCAGGCAAATCATCTGAGGTTAGGTATTGGAGACTACCCTAGCCAACATGGTGAAACTGTGTCTCCATTAAAAATACAAAAATTAGCCAGGCGTGTCTCCAAAAAAATACAATACTGGCATGCACCTGTAGTTCCAGCTACTTGGGAGGCTGAGGTGGGAGAATCACTTGAGCCCAGGAGGCAGAGGTTGCAATGAGCCAAAATTACTTCACTGTACTCCAGCCTGGGCAACAGAGAGAGATTCTGTCTTAAAAAATATATATATGTAGTCTATGAAGAGTATCGTTTCTCTGTCTTGCAGTTTCAAGAATAACAGAAACAAACTACATCCTCATTTGTTTTTACTTTTTGTATCAGACTTTATGAAAATGTTCATCAACGTATAATTATCTAAATCCTCACCAGTTTTACTTTAAAATTACCTTGTAGGTGATATGAGTCTGACATATGCACTGAAACATCAACAGTAAGTCTGACAATATTGGTAGCTGAGAATGATTACCTGTTTAAATACTTGAGTTTCTAATCATTATGCTTACTTTATCTCAATTAACAACATTGTTGACTATATGCTTAGATGTCATGACAAGTAAAATCAATCTTCCAAAATTAATTATCACCTCCATAATACCTGTGTTAGGTGAATTTGCAATAATGAATACAGGAAAATATTAAAAAGAATAACTAGTCACTGTTAACAATTAAACGATATTGGATTTTTTAAATCTGCAAGATCATGTAACTAGTATTTGATGAATATGGAGTGGTTGTAAATGATCATTAAAAGTTTTACCTGAACATTCTAAATAATAATAATCATATGTCATATGTTATTTGTAATACTTCACAAAAGACAAATATGCAAGTATGGAGAGTAGAAAAAGAACAATTAGTGAATATGAATTTTGGTAACATGTGATTTCAGGATATTTGGAAAAATCATTGCCTGAGTAGAGAAATCACCTTCAAAGCTACATTTTTATATTTGTATACAAATGGAGAATGAGACAGACACAGGAAAATATTAATGTGGTCTGAAAAATGCTCCTTCGGGATTTCTTTTTCTCACACAATTTTGCCAATAGCAATGACACAGTTTATTTTATTCATAGCATTAATATGTATGAAAAATATATTGTGTGTATAAATACAAGAATAAGCAAGATTACTGTGATGGCATTCAAACATAATCCTTAGGCAAACATAAGCCAATTAGTGTAAAGCAAAGCATCTGAAAAGTGGATTCATCAGAACTAGCATGATATTTATGTAATAATTTTCCTTAAGTCTACAATGAAATTTAATTGTTGTTTCACTCAACAATAATACATTCTGACAGAGTTTAGCCTTTGAAAGTCAAAATATGCTTCCTTTGAATAAAATCTTATTTCCAAATTTATTTTTTTACTGTATCTGCTTCTATTAAAATGTCAATTATTAATTAGAAATTATCTTGGCTCTCACCAATTATCTTTGAATGACATTAATTATTTCTTAGGTTTCAACGGATTTCTTCCATTCTTTATCTGGTGAATTAGCTTAATACACTTTATATTTTTTAATAGCATGACTTACTTTATTTTCTTTTTTGAGACAGGGTCTTGCTATGTCAACTATGCAGGAGTGCAGTGGCATGATCCCAGCTCACTGCATCCTTGAACTCCTGGGCTCCTGTGATCCTCCCACCTCATCTTCCCAAGTAAGTTGGACTACAGGTGTGGTGTGCGTCACCACACTTGGTTAATTTTTTCATATTTTTTTGTAGGAAGTGTATCCCTATGTTGCCTAGGCTGTTCTGAAACTCCTGGGCCAAAGTGATCCTCCTGCCTTTGTCTCCCAAAGTTCTGGGATTACAGAAATGAGCCTCTGCACCTGGCCGCATATGATTCTTTTCTATAGCTTTTCCTTAGTAACCCAAGATTTAACCTTATACACTTTTCCCAGTTATCAACATAGAAAGACAATTAAAGCAGTAATAAATGAATGAAAAAAACAAAAAAGAAGAAAAGTAAAAAAAAATGTTTCAAAAAGTGGAAACAACACAAGTGAAAATAGGAGAAAAAATTTTAAAAATAATTTTTTTCACTATATGTTAATTCCCTATTGTAGCTAATGTCTTATGACAATAAAGACTGTGTGATGTTTTTATTTGTTTGGGTCATATATATCATATTGTTGATTTTTACATTTTTCCTGAAAACATGCAATTGAGTTTCTGTGTGTAGAGTTAGCATTACTGTTATTGAAGTTTTCAGAGGGCTTCTCTGACCAATTGTGTGCTGCAGTAACAAGACAGATGAAAGGACTTCTAAGGAAACAAAATTGCTTATGTCCCAGGATTTTATCTTTGGGTTTGCCTTTCCAGGAAATGGATCTGATCTCTCTGGAGTAAGTTTATGCCTGCCATAATTTAAAAGATTCCCAAGAGACCAGCATATAAACTACAGTTTCAATTTGTTGGTTAAAATGAGAAAAACAATACTGCCAAACAGTGTGGAATGTTCATGACAGCAATGTGCTGTCATGCATCCACCGAGGAAACATCCTTTGAGGAAAAAGCATAGGGGGGCTTTCAGACCATGAAATCAGAGACACGAGAGATGAGTAGATTGTATTTCATATTAGAATCATTGATCTGTGTTAGTCAAATGCAATCATCTTTGCCCGGATATATCCTTGCCCATGGAATTGTGATGGTCCTAACACTGTTGATAATATTTTATATGTCCGTGATTAGGAAATAAAAAATGGAACTAAAATGCTCAAAAATGATAACATTCAAGATAGATTTAATCAGAGATAGAATTCCAAATTCTTTCTCTTTTGAGGGAGGGTAGTTAAGATAGATGTTCAAGTTAAATAAACACAATAATTTTTAATGAGTATGCACTGAAAGAAAACTCATGAATTATATGGTTTCCAAAGTAGTGTTTGGAGAATGTGTATGAGAAGTAAAATAATTCCAAGAAGGCAAGAAAGGAGGACATAACCTGGGGAAAACTCAATCTATAGTAAAGCAATATATGAGATATCAATATATGATATATTCACTTCATTCCAAATATATCAATAATAGCAATAATCTAGATATTCATATGGACCAATTAACTATTTAAAAGACAATGATTTCTAAATTATATTTAAAATATTGTATCCAGTTAATGTGGACAAGAAATATATCAAAAGTAGAATATAGAAAATGATATTAGATAGAAATAGAAAATGAATTGGCAAATTCATAATCATATTTAAAAGATTTCAACATTTGCATTATGTTGATCATTGATAGGTAATGTAGACAAAATAAGACCATCTACCACTAAAAGAACATAGTTAAGTACATTAAATGCACATATATAAGATTATTTTTCAAACATTTGAGAAGGTAGTTTTTTAAGCACATATGTAATGTTTATGAAAATTTATTTTTTATTAAGATGTAAAACTTAACCCAAAACGCTTCCAAAATGATATCATGCAGAACATATTAAAATGAATTTAGAAGTTGCAGAATATCTATCCACTGGAATACTGATAGCATTGAAAATAAAGTATAACTGTGTAAAATAACATGGATAAATGTCAAGAAACAATTTTGAGTGAAAAAGGCACATGAGAATAATTCATGTAGTATATCATTAATATAAAATTGAAAACATGCAAAGTATAACAGTATCCTATTCAAAACACATTTATTTTCAGTAAAACTATTTTGAAAACAGGAGAATGATAAAAACAAAATTTAGAAGTTTGTTATTGAAGGGAAGACAGAAGGTTTCAAAGGCATTTGAGTTTTTAAAGTTATTTGTAGTGTTCTTATTCAACTGAGTCATGATTCACAATGTTAGTTTTACACGTATGTTATCTCTTAGATAGATAAGTTGGTAGATGGATATAAAGATAGACAGCTATATTCAAAAGACACATAGAGCTATGAGTTAGTTAACACTCTTACCATTCCTATTCCAACTAAGCCATTTTAATTCAGTGCAATTGTGTCAGCTAATTTTACATGTGAAGTGGCCTGTGTCACTGATGCCAAGATATTTGGCTAAACATTTTTTCTTGTTTTGCCTATTATACATTATTTCCGAGTGTGACAGTGCCAAGTGACCTGAAAAGCTGCTAGTTTTGAGTGGAGCCCAGAACAGCAGAAGGCTCTGCAACAGGTCCAGACTGCTGTGCAAGCTGCTCTACCTCTTGGGCCATATGATTCAGCAGATCCAATGGTGCTTGAAGTGTCAGTGGCAGATAGGGATTCTGTTTGGAGCCTTTAGCAGGCCCTCATAGACAAATGGTAGTGCAGGCCGTTTGGATTTTGGAACAAAGCTCTTGCCATCCTCTGCAAATAACTACTCCTTTTAAGGAACAGCTCTTTACTGAGCCTTCATAGAGAACTGAATGCTTAATCATGGGCAGCCAAGTTACCATTAACCTAAGCTGCCCATCATGAGCTGGGTGTTACCTGGCCCACCAAGCCTTAAAGTTGGACTTTCACAGTAGTGATGCATCATCGAGGAAGTATTATATTATGACTGGGCACAAACAGGCTCTAAAGGCACAAGTAATTTATATAAAAATATAGCCCAGATGCTCATGGTCCTTCCTCCTGCTACACTGCTTCTGCTCTCTCATCTGCACCTATGGCCTTATGGAGAGTATCCTATGATCTGTTAATAGAAAAAGCAAAAACTTAGGCCTAGATTACAGATGATTCTGCATGATATGCAGGCAATATCCAAAAGTGGGCAGCTGCAGCACTATAGCCCGTTTTCAGGACATCTCTAAAGAATAATGGTGAAGAAAAATTATCCTGATGGGCAGAATTTCAGGCAGCACACTTGGTTGTTCACTTATCTTGGAAGAAGAAATGCCCAGATATATGATTATATACTAATTCATAAGCTGTGGACAATAGTTTGGCTGGACAGTCAGCAATCTGGAGGAAACACGATTGAAAAATTGGAGGCAAGGAAATTTGGGGAAGAAGTATGTAGATAGAATTATCTGAAGATGCAAAAAAACAAAGAGTGAAGATATTTGTGTGCTTTGTAAATGCTCACTAAAGGGTCACCTCAGTGGAGGAGGATTTTTAATAATCAAGTGGATAGGATGATTCATTCTAAGGTTACCAGTCAGCCTTTTCCTCCAGTTACTCCTGTCATTGCCCAGTGGGCTCATGAACAAACTGGCCAAGGTGGCAGGGATGGAGGTTATGCATGGACTTGGCAACATGACTTTCACTCACTAAGCCCATCCTGGCTATGGACACATCTGAGTGCTCAATCTGCCAACAGCAGAGACCAACACTGAGACTCCGATATGGCATCATTCCCTGGGGTAATCAGCCAGCTACCTGGAGGCAGATTGATTACATTGGATTACTTCCATCATGGAAGGGGTAGCATTTTGTTCTTACTTGAATAGACACTTACTCTTGATATGGATTTACCTTCTCTGCATACAATACTTCTGCCAAAAGTACCATCTGTGGACTTACAGAATTCCTTATCCACCATCATGGTCTTCTACACAGCATTGCTTCTGATCGAGGAACTCACCACAAAAGAAATATGACAGTGGGCCTATGCTCATGGAATTCACTGGTATTATCATGTTCCCCACCATCCTGAAGCATTAGCCTTCACAGAAAGGTGGAAGAGCCCTTTGAAGACTCATAGTGCCATCTAGGTGGCAAGACCTTGCAAATCTTGGCAGTGTTTTTCAGAAGACTGTATATGCTCTGAATCAGTTTCTAACATGATGTTTTTCCCATAAGGATTCACAGATCCAAGAATCAAGGGATGGAAATAGAAGTGGCACTTCTCACTATCATTCCCAATGACCCACTGGCAAAGTTTGCTTTCTGTTCCCACAACCTTATGCTCTGCTGGCATAATGGCCAGAGGGAAGAATGCTTCCACAAGAAGCACAGCAGTGATTCCACTGAACTGGAAGTTAAGACTGCTGCCTGCTAACTTTGGGCTCCTTGTGCCTCTGAATAAATAGGCAAAGAAGGGAGTTACTGAGTTGACTTGAGTGGTTTATCCTCACTACCAATAGAAAGTTGGACTACTACTCCGCAATGGAGAATAAGAAAGCATGTCTATGAGTATTAGCATGTCCTTTGATTAATGTTAATGGATAATGACAACAACCCAAGCCAGCCAGGACTGCTAATGAGCCATATACTTCAGGAATAAAGGTTTGGGTTCCCCCATTAGGTTGAGAACCATGACCAGCTGAGGTGCTTACTGAAAGAAGACAAAGGAAATACAGATTGAATATTGAAAAGGATAATTATTAATACTAGCTATGACCATGTGACCACTGAAAAAGTGAGCATTGTAACTGTCATGAGTATTGCTCCTATTTTGTTGTTTCCATTTGTGTGTGTAATAAATATCTTTGTTTTTTTTCTTGTCTTATTCCCTTATCATCTAACTAAGATGTATTAACTTTATATCATATTAGTTAAGTATAGTCTATTTTACCTCATAGTATTTATATTACAAGATATCAAAGAGAATACTAAATATTATTCACGTACTTTATCTCCTTTTCTAGGAAGGAGTTGGTGTGGTTTTGGTTGGGCACAGGATCACTGTGTCACATTAGGCAGAATCATGACCCAGTTACTCTCTTTATTTGGAGATTACTTGTGGTTTAAGGAGACACAGATGAATGCCACGTTGAAAAAGGGTAGACTTTTAATAGTTAGGTTTATGTATTATCTTGACTGAGTCATAGGATGCCCAGATATTTGGGTAATCGTTATTTCTGTCTGCAAGGGTGTTTATGAATAAGATTAGCATTTGAATCAGTAGGCTGAGTAAAATATATTGCCCTCAATGTGGGTGAACAATATTCATTTCCTTGAGTACCCAAATAGAACAAAAGTATGAAGGAAGGGAGAATTCACTCTCTTTGCCTGACTGTTGGGCTGGAATATTGTTCTCCTGTACTTGGGCTGAAATTTAAAATAGCAGCCTTCCAATTCCTAGGACTTTGCTCTAGATTTGGGTTAGAATTTATACCATTGGTTCTCTTGGTTCCCATGGATTCATACTCAGATGGAACTACACCATCACCTCGCCTGGGTTTGTAGCTGATAGACAGCAGATCTTGGGTCTTCTCAGCCTTCATAATTCTGTGGACCAATTTCTTATAATAAATCTCTCTCATAATAAATTGATATACAAAGTTTATATGTATAATATATATTATATATAAGCCTATGTTAATTATATATAATATGTTAATATAAATTAATGATATATAATATATAAATTGTATCTAAAGTATATAAATTATATATAATATATAAATTATGTATATTCTCTATGTATTAAATATATATTATATATAAGCTTTGTATATATTTAAGATATATTTATATATATATAAGGGTTTCTATATATATAATGTCTTTTTTGGGTTCTGTTTCTCTGGACAACTATAGCAGTCTACTAGAGACTGAAAAATAGGAGCTTTCATCATTTGATTTTATTTTCTTCAATAGTTTCATTTTTAAATGAAATTATTTTATTGACATCTTTTTCATTCACAATCATTTTTCTTGCCTTTTGTTTCTTTCTATCAGATAAGAATGATTAATTGGCTTATGCAATGAAAGTTTCCATATAAAAATGCATAGAACAAAACATATCAAGTATTGGTTTTTGAGTTTCACAATGGAATTTTGAAAATCATTTTTTCTAAAGAGCATTATTTCTCAAGAAAACATATTTTGTGTTACAAAAGCCATAGCCTAGAATAGCTATGGACATAAATGTATTTTATAAATTAATACTAAGCAAGAATACTTCAGTAATAGCCAAACAAACAGAGAAAGGGTAGAAAATGTGGAGTCTCATGCCCCCCAAAAAGTTAATCATTTGTACGTATGCCTGAGAAAAAGGTTTCTAACCTGCTGTACCAGGGTTAATTCCTAGGGTAGAGATAGATGAGTTGAAGAATAAAATCCGAGAGGTAGTTGTGGGGCTTAATTTGTATGGAGTTTGTGACCAGATTCCCAAATGGATTTTCAAAGAAAGGACTCCTACACACTTGACTCCCTCGGAGGAGTAGAGTAGAAAGTATAATACAGTGTATATAAATTATGGGGAGCTGATAGTTTTAAATTTCCTCACAGCCTCAGAGAAGAGCAGGAGGGCAATAAAACACTTTCCATGTCCCCTAGTGGTGTATCAAATTAACTGAGAGTGCATAAGGTCTAAAGTGACTCTGTAGCTATGGTCAAAAGAATACAGCTGTGATCCACATGGGCCTTTTGTTGTTGTTGTTTTGTTTTGTTTTTTTCTGAGATGGAGTATCGCTCTGTCGCCCAGGCTGGAGTGCAGTGGCGCAATCTTGGCTCACTGCAACCTCCGCCTCCCAGGTTCAAGAGATTCTCCTGCCTCAGCCTCTTGAGTAGCTGGGATTATAGGCACATGCCACCATGCCTGGCTAATTTTTGTATTTTTAGTAGAGGCAGGGTTTCACCATGTTGGTCAGTCTGGTCTCGAACTCCTGACCTCGTGATCCGCCCGCTTCGGCCTCCCAAAGTGCTCGGATTACAGGCGTGAGCCACCGCGCCCAGCATTGCATGGGCCTTTTGAACTGAGAACTTGGGAACTTATGGGAACTTGGATGCCCAGCTAGTACCAGCATGGATAATGATGATAAACAAAATGTCCTCCTTGTAAGCCATTCTCTCCAGGAAATTAGATTTGATCCCTAGAAGAGGTGATGTCCTAAGAGTGGATACTTGTATATAATAAACATAACTCAATTAACTCAGACTAAGTTACTTTCTTCTGGTGGAATGAAAGCTTGAATTATAAATGGATTCTAGTTAACAAAAAGAAAAAAGATAGCTATTAATGTTTCTTAAAAGCCAAGATTTTTGTCCAAGAAAATTTATGTTCAATATAAAGGGATTTCATGCATAGAAAATTTATCTGTTACATTTTTTAATTATAAAAAAAGCCTGATAATAACTTCTCTTCTTTGTGTCTTCAGTTTGTCTTGAAGATTAAAAAAGAGAAACAAAAAATCTAAGTGCTTGGACTAGCTAATGACTTCTGTTTATTCCACACAATGCCCTTCCCAGATAGGATGTGACAATTGGTTGTTTTTCCATTGTAGTTTTTGCTACAATAAAATTGAGGGTTAGGGGTGGGATATAGCTAATTTCCCCAAGACTCTTGAACTGAGGCGTGTGCCTGGGCTTATCCAGTCCCTGCTTATCAAATGAGCTTGCAGTCACTATCAAATTCCCTAGAAGATCACATTTTTGTGATCAATTTTTGACCCAGAGGCTACAATATAGATGTTTTCATCAGCAAGCAATATGACACCACTCTTCATGTTCAAAGGGCTCAATTTTTATCTAAGCCCATGTGTAAGGCTATTGAAAAACATAAAGTTGTTTTATAATTTTTGTTATTTAGAAACTGGAAAGCAATGGCAATATTATTTTTAGTTAATACCAACATCATTTTAAGATTGAAAATGATGCAAAAATTCCAATAATATTTCTATAGAGAGAATTATACTTGATTTGTCCCTAGAATATCAAGAAGGCTGAAGTAGCTAAAACAAAATGAGAGATATGGAGAATTAGGCCAAAACTGGGGACCAAATGGGGTGTCCAGATTCTGTAGAAATGAATAATCCATGAAAACTTTAAATTGTAAAATCAAAAAGAAGCTATTAGATTATTTAAACTGTGAAATGATATGATTGACATGTTTAAGAATCACCCTGGCTGCTAGGTGAAATATTGACAATGGAGGATACTGCTGAAGTAAATAAGCCAGTCAGGACTTCATTGCAATGGTCCAAGTAATTGATATTGCTACTAAATTTGTAGAGAAGAGAGTAATATTGAAATCTAGAAATCTTTTTCAAATAGAATTGTAAAGATATTTGCTTTTTGTATATATTGAAAAACAATGTTGTATTAGTACAAACATTGATAGATAAGTAAATGATTTAGAAATCAATGGTGTAAGAATTGATAGAATAAAAGGATGGCAGTATATATATATATATATATTCCAAATTAATTAAATACAAGAAATATTGAAAACTTTCTGAAAATTAGGAAACGATTTTGGAAAAAAAAGTGATATACTCATCTGTCTTAGATTGTTTGGGTGTCTACAACAAAGTACCATGGACTGGCTGGCTTATAAACAACAGAAATTTACCTCTCATGGTTCTGAAGGCAGAAGTCGAAGATCAATGTGCCGGCAGATTCAGTGCCTGATGAGGGCTCATTTCCTGTTTCATAAATGGAGTCTTTTCACTGCCCTCAAAAAGGTGGAAGGGCACGTCAGTTCTCGGGTGTCTCTTTTATAAGGGCACTAATTTCATTCTAAGGCCTCTACCCTCCAGCTCTCAAAAGGCCCAATCTCCTAATGCCACCATCACCTCAAGGATTAAAATTTCATATGAATTTGGGAGAGGGGAAGGCAAACTTTCAAACTGTAGCATTATATCTGACCAAAAATAAGATGCAGGTATAATAATTAATAATTTTAAAACATATAAAGAAGAAAAAATGGTGTTTGTATATGATTTTTGTGGTAGAAAACACAAAATATATTTCCCACACAAATTAAGTTTCCTAAACATATTAGTAGTTTTAAGGCCACACACTCATGAAAAATTTTAAAACATTTTAGGTCAAAAATAAAATTAAAAGGTACCTGTAGAATAACAAAACCTTTAGACCAACATGACAAATAACCATAATCTTTTTTATACTAAATTATCTTACCTGTCACTAAAACAAATACTAACTTAGCTATTGCAAAAAAGAAAGCTGGGCATGGTGGGGCAAGCCTGTGTTTCTAGCTACTTGGAAAGCAGAGATGGGAGGATTGCTTAAGCCCGGGAGTTCAAATCTGCAGTGAGGGTGTCTCTGCACTCCAGCTGGGTGACAGAGTGAGATCCTCTCTCTAAAAACAAAAAACAAAAAACAAAAAAGAAGAAAAAAAAAAGAAGAAAACTAAAATATTATAAAAATAAAGGAAAATTATTTATCAAAATGCACATAAAAATCCAAACCCCCTTGCTTATTAAATGTATGCAGATGAAAGCAGCAATGTTATATGATGATGATGTGTCCAATTTTCGAAATACTAATTCTCTCATAAATACCTAATGGAAATGTCAGTTGATATGGGCTTTTTAGAGACCAATGAGAATGTTTTAAAATTACGTTTGTATTTTTTATTGAAAAGAAAGAACATATTCAAGAATATTTTTGAAATTATTATATTGAAACATTGGAAATAAACACTTAGATGGCTTTAAATAAAGTATGGCACAACTATAGGATAAAATATTAACCATTAAAATATATGGTTTTCAATGAGTATTTAACCATACCCATTGACACAGAAAATGCATGGGTGACAGACAATCCCTGAATGCAATGTTACAGATAAAATGCAGAATTTAATATGATTTTAGCCACATTAAAATCATGCATGTGCTTAGATAAGGAAATGTGTACAGTAGCACTATATAGAGAGTAAAATTTGCACTGCACTCAGATTAACATGGTTTGAATCCCAGATCTGAAACTTGCTAGCCATGCTATCTTGGATAATTTATTCTGTGTGACCTTGGCTGGGTTAATATGTGCCTAAGGTTGCTTCTACATAAAAGGGAATAATAGTAGTACCAGATGCTTTGGGAAAATAAGTTGCAAAATTTCTGTGACAATATTCAATAAAAGAGAGCCAATAACAGTGTTTTATATTTTGTACACAATTTACATTTTGTATATAGCAAACATTTCTCTACCCATCAAGTTAAAAAATCAAATATTTACTGCACTTTGAAAACCTTTTTCTACCCTTCCCTCATCATTTCCTTACAATTTCTTTCCAAAAGCAGGCATTCTAATTAATTTTACATTAATCTTTCTTTTGAGTTATATCTAAATTGCTTTTTTTTTTTTTTTTTTGAGACAAGATCTTGCTCTGACACCCAGGGAGTGCAGTGGTATAATCATGGCTTATTGTAACCTCAAACTTCTGGGCTCAAGCAATCTTCCTGCCTCAGCTTACCAAGTAGGTAGGACTATAGGCATGCGCCACCACAGCTGGCTAATTTTTAAAATATTTTTGTAGAGACAGGGTCTGGCTATGTTGCCCAGTCTGGTCTCAAACTCCTGTCCTCAAGCAATCCTTCCACCTTGACCCCCCAAAGTGTTGTGATTATAGGGTTAAGCTACTGTGCCTGGCAGTGGTTCATTCTTTTTTTTTTTTTTTTTTTTTTGAGACTGAGTTTCACTCTTGTTGCCCAGGCTGGAGTGCAATGGCAAAATCTCGGCTTACTGCAACCTTTGCCTCCTGGGTTCAATCAATTCTCCTGCCTCAGTCTCTTGAGTAGGTGGGATTACAGGCATGTGCCAGCCCGGCTAACTTTGTATTTTTAGTAGAGACGGGGTTTCTCCATGTTGGCCGGGGTGGTCTCGAACTCCCAACCTCAGGTGATCCTCCTGCCTCAGCCTTCCAAAGAGCTGGGATTACAGGCGTGAGCCACCACGCCCGGCCCCGTGCTTCATTCTTAATATTACATTTTTAGGATTCATCACAGTTGACACATATAGCTTGTTGATCCATTTTCACTGTGCATAGTATTTGCTGAATGAATATATGCTAAATTGTTTATTCTAATAGTGATGACATTTAGGTTGTTTGCATGTTTTGAGGTATTACAAAAAATGCTGCCATGAACATTTCTAGTGCTGGTCTCCTGTGTACCTATGTCAAAATGTCCCTAGTTACCTCCCTAGAATTGGAATTGCTAGGTTGTAGGTAAGACACATGTTCACTTCACTGACCTCAGGTTCTCCTTGGCCTTTGGCTCCACTGATTTCCTTTCTTTCAGTATTTACTTTGTTGGTATCCCAGAGAACCATCACTAGATGGCCTAGCCCTCTTCCCATCTCAAACACACACTTCCACTCTCAAATACACACACAGACACCAAGACACTCTCCTGAAAGATACAAAGACAGTACTAGGCTACTCAGAATATTCAAAACAGAGACACTTGCAGGAAGTGAAGATTTCCTTGCAGTGCCAAGTGTTTCAAATTAACATACGTCTACCAGAAAATGGTGAATTCAAACTACACTTTTGTAGAATCCAAGTGGTCCATCTAGCTCACACATTTCACATTTTAGGTTACTGGTGTTGAAAGTTCTCTTATCCCCCTCATAGGGCATGCAATGGGGGTGTGGCTTACTTCTTCAGTGCCCTGTGGCTCAAACCTCTGCGTGGAGCATGCAGACGGGTAAGGCTGTGGGGCTCTGACCCCATGGGGGCGTGCAGGGGTGAATAATTATAGCTTCTGAAGCCCCAGTGAGCGTGTGTTATAGGGTACCCTTTTAGTTTAGCCACCCATAGTTGGCTTGTGTTAGTCAGCTCGATTAGACCACCTGTCTTATCACAAGGACAAGGCTTTCTGTATCCCAGGGTTTCTTGCCTTGGTGTACCAGAAGAATCAGATCACACGTGGGCTTGGAGAATGAGTTCAAGGTTTTATTGAGTGACAGTAGCTCTCAGCAGATGGGGCAGCCAGAAGGGAGATGGTTTTCCCCTGGAGTTGGGCCGCTCAGCAGCACGAACTCTCGTCTGACCACCCTGGTCAAAGTATGCATCATTCCACCAGTCGATGGCCTTCGGGCCTGTTGGTGTGCTCTTCTGCTAACGTGCTCTGACATCCAGCCCCTTGTGTCTTCTTTAGTTGATGTGTTCCTCTGGATGTCCAGCTGCTCGTGTCTCTGCCCGCTAGGGTCTTGGGGTTTCCATAGGCACAGGATGGGGGCATGGCAAGCGGGGTGGTCTTGGAAAATGCAACATTTGGGCATGAAAGCAGGAGTGCCTGTCCTCACCTAGGTCTGTGGGTATAGGCCCAGGGGTGGAACCCTAGCTAGGGGACCCGCCTTTCTCTACCCAACACTTCCCTGCCCGCTTCTGTATCAGTGTGACAGTCTTCTTCTTTTTCCCACCTATATCCGTGTTTTAGGCATGAAGTAAAAGAAAATATCTCAAATGGCATATTTTTAGGGCAAGCCCCTTTTTTTGTTTAAGCATAACAGAATCAGTTTATTATCCGCATAATTGTTGATGATATATATGCCATTAATTCATAAAATTCAACCAACTCTCAATAGTTCAACCACCATCAGCATTTCCTTGACTGCTTTATGATATGGATTGAGTGGGTTGTATCTTAATTCCAGTTTTGTTTCAATGATACTGGGAGACATGCTCAGGCTTTCAAATTACTGCAGCAATGCAGCTGGAAAAATTAAAGTGATTTTACTGTGCACCAAGGTAAACAAATCATTTTCACACCCTGTTTTCAGCTTTCATTCCTTCAAAAATATATAGGACAGTGGTTTTTCTTTCTGGTATATTAAGACATTAATTATACTCTGGATGAAAATAAGGAATGTAGAAAAAAATGTGCCAAATATTACTCACTGCATTTGAACACGGATAATTAACAGACAATCCAGACAATATATCTGCTCATAGTCAATACTTTTATCGTATTTTTTTTTTTTTTTTGGCTGGGAAATATACACACTTTAGTTTCTCTGGTTCTCTGAATAACTGCCATCTATTTCTAAGCAACAGGAAAAGAATCTATATAAAACTTCTCGAAAAGTACTTTCTGGCCAGGCGTGGTTGTTCACACCTGTAATTTCAGCATGTTGGGAGGCTGAGGCAGGTGGATTACTTGAGGTCAGGAGTTCAAGACCAGCCTGGCTAACATGGCGAAACCCCGTCTCTACTAAACATACAAAAAATCAGTTGGGCATGGTGGCGTGTGCCTGTAGTCCCAGCTACTTGGGAGGCTGAGGCACAAGAATTGCTTGAACCCAGGGGACAGAAAAGAAAAGTACATTCTTTGGACATAGCTTCATTGCAGAAAAAGAAAAAAAATCACATCAAAGCAAATTCATCTCTAACTAAAAATAACCAGGCTATGTTGGTTTAAATGAATTATAATTAAGAAATAAAACAGGAGAACAGATAAAGGAAACAATAGATATCACTTTAGACTGTATGTATTTTAGATAGATGACTATTCTTATTAAGTACACACTATAAAATGTTTATATAATTTTATGAATCTTTTCTCAAAGCAGCACTACTGAAGAAATTCTAGGTTTGCCTCGACCATGCAGAGGGACAATCACATGATTTACCAGAGGGATTTGATGCATGACTTGTGATAGACTGAAGTATAAAGACCTTAAAGGACAACGCTGGTGATGAGGTCGGGGGTTGGGTGGGGTGCTGAGGAGTTGGGGATAACCGATGGCAATTGTGCTTACTAAAGATGAGAAATAAAACAAGACACGTCATTTCTATTCAGTAAGAAATAAACTTGACTGAGGGTAACAGAAAATCGAACTAATGAGCTTATCTCGATTGGTTTTTCTTTTTCTTATGTAACAAGAACTGAAAATTATTTGATCAGGAGCTAGTATGGTGGTTTGGGAGTGCAGTTGATGACAGGATACTGTCAAAATGTTTGCTTTGTCTTCTTTGGAATGTGGCTTATAGGCTCCATCTCATTACTGCATGGTTACATGATAACTGCTTTACCACCAACGTCTCACCTGTGTTTTAGGTGAGAATAAGTTAAAGGACATTGCAGCCACAGCTTTCACTTTTATAAAGAGCTTTCCCAGATGACTCCCCCAATTACTTCCACTTTCATCTTATTTTTCAAAAGAATGTATTGCAACAGACATTTTTGTTCTTATCTTTTGAAAGAACTACTACTACAGTCATCAGACAAAATGTACTGAAGAGTGTTATTTAAGTTGGAAAACAAGCTTTCTAATAATTAGGAGGAATCAAACGGTAAATTTGAAAGTTTAAGATGCAAAACAGACACTTAAAAACTAAGAAAATAGAGGTAAGTAATAAGATTGTGAACAGGAAATTACATAAATTTAATTGGAAACATTCAAACTGAACAAAACAAAGGAAAATATTAAAATGGAGACTGAAAAATTTAAAAAAAGCCTATACTATACATAATCATTAGAGCCTACAAAAATAATTTTCATATGTGCCCATGTGTTGAAGTTGCAAGTCGCATCATAGTATGATGAGGCTGATAAGATATTCTAATTTTAACATTTTAATAATTTAAATATTTTAGATTTATTTGTGCAATAAATTAATTTAGTGAAAATCTTCTCTCCTTTGCTGTCCAACCATTTATTCACCCATAAAGGCAACACATAATATCACTTTTTTATACATTCTTTCATAGATATTCTATTCATCAACAAGTAAATGTATATGTATTTATTTTCCCTTATACAAACAAATGGTAGAATAATATATTATGCACTGGTCTACATTTTGTTATTTTGTTCAATTGATATATCTTGAATATAGTTTATATAGACTTTTCTTAGTCTTTTAAAAAGTCAGATAGTGTTATGTTTTATATAACATATTTATTAAACAATGAACCTTAAGTTTTCTAGTTTTCTATTGATTTTACAAGTGATAATGCATATATGTTAAATAAATATGAATGATACATTTCTGAGGGAAATTGCTTTGTCAAATAGTATGTTTATTTGTGATTATGATAAATGTTGCTAAATTGCTTTTTGTAGAAATTTTACTAATTTGCATTCTCATTTGCAATACATAATAGTGCCTATTTTCCTACGTCATTTCCAATGTATTGTGCTATCAGTTGTTTTTTCTCAATGTAATAGATAAAAATTATATCTCAATGTAGTTTTATATGCATTTATTTTATTGTGGATAGGATGGGACTTGTTCTTATTAAGATACATTTTTATTCATTTTCTATGAATTTTCAGATTTTTTCTATACTATTTTTGACTTGTTTACCAGATTTTTCACCAGGAACTCACTGGTGTCTTCCAAACATATTTTATATCTGGGAGAAATTGTCACCTCTAATTACTCTCTATTTTTAGAATTTCCCTGGAAATTCTTGCTATTTATTTTCCATATGAACTTTAATATTGGTTTATATAATTCCAATTATTCTAGCAGTGTTTTAACTGGAATTGTAATAAATTTAGTGCATTAACTTAAAGAAAATAGTTGTGAAGGTTAATTTTACATGTCAGCTTGGAGGATGTCTTTAGATGAGATTAACATTTAAATTGGTGAACTCTGGATAAAGCAGATTCCCTCCCTAATGTGAGTGAGCCTCATCCAATTAGTTGAAGGTTTGAATAGAACAAAAACCGTGGCCTCCAGAGCAAGAAGAAATTCTCTAGCCTACCACCTTTGAACTTGATCTGCACCATCAGCTGTCCCTGGTCTCCCACACTGCATTATTTTGGAATTGCAAGCTTCCGTAATTACATGATCCAATTCCAATTCCTCATAATAAATATTTGTGTGTGTGTGTGTCTGTGTGTGTAGAAGGAGAAAGAGAGAAAGGAGAGAAGGAGAAAGAGAAAGATAGAGAAATATACAAAGAGACACACATCCAGTGGGTTCTGTTTCTCTGGAGAGACTTGACTAATGCAATAGTCACATACATCAGGCAGTCAAAAGAATGATGCTTTTTGTCTCTTTCTGCTTTTCTTTTTAAGTTTATCCCTAGGTACATTATGTCTTTTCTTCATTTCACACTTGACCATTCACACTTTCTACCTAGCACTTCAATTTGCTACTTTCTATTTTTTACTCCTATATTCAACAATGTCAAGTGTCTTTCCATTTACCCAAATATCTCTGTCTTTTTGCTTTTTGTTGTATTTTCTACTTCTATATATATTGTACACTCAGATATATGGAGCTATTTTATTGCCTTTTAGGAAAATTATGATGAGATAAAAGCAATATCATCAACATTTACCTTCTTATTTACTATTTTATATGCTCTTCTTTTATTTCCCCTGTAGATAGAGATTCTACCTGGTATCACCTCCCTTCAATCTGAAGAACATGCTTTAGCATTTCTTGTAGTGCAAGTATACAACTTTAATTTGTCTGAAAAAAGTCCCATCACCCTCATTTTTAAAGAAAACTTTCAGTGAGTACAGGATTGAATTCTTTGTTGACACATTCTATCATTTTGTTAATCTCAAAGTTTACTTACTCTTCTGTCATCTCCAACGTACTATTAATCTTATCCAGTGAATTTTTAAAAATGTATTATAGTTTTTCATTCTGAATTTATTTTATTTGGTTCATTTTTATAGGTACTATTTCTCTGCCTAGGACCCTTATTAATTCACTCATTAAGATTATATTTAATTTTTTCTTTAATTTTTTTTACTTCTTTAAACCTTTTTATAACACATGTTTTTAGATCTTTATCAGCTAAATATATTTCAGATATCTTAGGGTCCATTTCTGTTGACTGCTTTTGTTCTTGATGAGTGTCACATTTTCCTGTTTATTTGCATGTCTTGCCATATTTTATGGTATATTGGGCATTCTTGATTTGTGGAGATTCTAGATTCTAGTAACTTTCTCTGAAGCACATTTATTTTTGCTTTAATAGGTATTTCAGTTTTTGGCATGTCGCTTTAAACTTGTGTAGTCTTGTCTTTGAGCTTTTTAAAGGGTAGAAGTGTAGAAATAGTGTTTTCTTTAATATCCTTAAACTTTAGAGGATTCCCAACCATTTTCTCCCCATAACATTTTACCAGAAGTTTTTTTTTTCTTCCATAAGTGTGTGTGTGTGTGTGTGTGTGTGTGTGTATGGGTATGTGTGTGTTTAAGGAGGATCTAGAGTAGGCCCTATTGTAGGGTGTGGTTCTTACTTCTAAGGTACAGCCTTCTGGTATTTCATTTAGATGTCTGTGATGTTAACATGTTAACAAAGTCTCAGTTGAATTATATCTCTGATATTTCCAATCTCATCCCAATAGCAGATACTTCCTATTAAGACTCATTTAGTTGTACCTTGCACGTGCTCAGCACAACCCTTGCTCAAGGTTTCATGAAGACCCTTCACATACAGTTCTCAGACCCTCACACATCCAGTGTCCTCCTCTCCACTTTGTTCCCGATAGATTAGAGCTATGTTAGCTCCCCCAAACCCTATGACTGCTTTTGCAGCTCTACAGAACAACAGGCTCTGAGCCCGGCATCCAGCTCACTGTGCTGCAGCAATGTAACTTTTCCTAGGCAGTTATGATGCCCATTTGTAATATTGTCTTCTTTCAGTGATCTGTGTGTTATACTATCTACTGCCTATGATAGTTTCCTAAAGAGGTTTTCTCAGTTGTTTTTCCTGGTGTGTTTTATACTAGGAGATTTCAATGAGGTACTAAAAAGAAAATCTCTGCTTTAATTTTTACATTCATATTCTCAATCCATTGAGAATATATTCTTGTGTGTAATATAAAAAAGAATAATTTTTCTGCTATCTTTTTGTTTTGGTATAATTTTAAGCTTTCAGACATTTGTATATTATTAGGTTTTTAAAAATAGTTGTTTATCACAGAACAACTTAAAGTAATTCTTTTTTACTATTTATTTAACATGTTGCCTTTTTATGATTTATTTCCATACAAAATTGAATCAATATCTGGATTTCTATTCTGTTCCTTTATACACCATGTCACAGTGTTTGAACAGTGGTAAGACCTTCTCCCTTCTCATTGTTGTTCTTTTTTTGCAGTATTTTTCTAGCTATTCTTGCCTTGGTTGTTCCTCCACGTGAACCTAATAATCACTTTGTCTTGCTGTAGTAAATAAGAAACCCAGTGATGTTTTTAATTTAGAGAACATAATTTATAAATAATAAACTATAATTATATATATTTATTATAAATTAATGTGGAGAATGTTTAACATCTTTATAACTTTAAGTCTTTTGTCAAAAAAATGGTAATTTTTTCATTTTACAAAATGTATTATCTTGTGTATGTTTTTTCAATGTTTTAGAGTTTCTTTTTGTAAGTTTTAGATTTTTTCAATGTATACATGACATTTTATCTTACCTCTAAAAATTTTTGCCATTGCAAATGGGGTCTGCTCTTCATTATGTATTCTAACTGTTTTTTTTATATACATGAGGGCTATTAATATTTGTATGTTGATCTTATAAATGAATTCATTAAATTCTCTTGCTGATTTTAGTTTTTCCACATATTCTTTTAAATTTTCCACCTATAACAATATAATTTTCAAATAAATATATTTGTTTTAATTATTAGGACTCTACTTGCTTTCTTTTGCCTATTGTATTGGCTAATAGAGTAATACAGTAATAGTGAAGATGGCAGCATCTATGTCTAATTCCTAACTTTAACACAGTTATTTTTTAAAACTCTTGTTAAATTGCTGTTATTATTTTTAAATGCATAGTCTACCTCTGCAGGAAATAAAAATGATGACAAATATTTGGTTTTCTTTAATGATGTGGGGTCTAAGCTCCCTTCCTTTGAACCTAAACTATTCTATGACTGCTTTGGCTAATTGATTACAATAGAAATAATGTTTTATCAGTTTCTAGGCTTAGTATTTTAGAGGATGGCAGTTCTAAGCCACAGTGAAGAAAATGTAGTTACTTTCCTGGGGAGAATGCCTAGAGAGGTACAGGAAATGAATGGCACCCGGGTGATTCGCTGTCAATCTTCTTTATGGCAATATACCAGTTATATGAGTGAAATTGTCATAATATCTTCCAGACCAGCCCAGATATGAGATGAATACCCTGAGTGATCATAGTCAATGATATGAAGAATTGATATATTCTCCAACAAAGTCCTGCACTATATTTCTGACCCACACAATCATGAGATAATAAATTGGTTGTTTTGTAAGTTTTGAAGTAGTTTGTTACATAATGATAGACACCATGGAACTAGCAATATGCTTATCCCTGTATTTCTTTAATATAATTCATTATATTAATATATTTCATAATATTAAAACACCCTTTCATTCTTGATTATTAAACATAATTATTTTATTCTTTTTGCTATTTAAAATTATTTAATATTTTAATGCTAAAATTGCAATATTTTTACAATATTATAATAGAAAATCAGATTTTATATTTTAAATTAGAATTTAAGATTTTTTGTGAAATATTTGTCATATTTTCAAATTAAAGTCATGCTCACTTCATGGAAATGATTAGATAGTTCTTTCCTTTTCTGTGATGTGGATAGTTTGAGATTGTCTATTCTTGAACAGTTTTGTTGATTTGTTCTAGAAAAATATAATATGGAGAGACTTTTTGACTATATTCATTATTTCTTCTCTTTTTGAGAATTTTTTAAGACTGCCTCTACTGAAGACAATTTGGTAAATTTTATTTTCCTACAAAATTATTAATTTCTTGGATTTTCAAGCACATTTGCAAATTGTTAGAAAAGTTGTTTTCTATGTTTTTATAAAATTTCTTTTTTTACATGACATTTTACCTTATAATTTCAAATATTGTGTATTAGCACTTTCTTCTCTTTCACTTTTTAATTAGGGTAGCTAAGTGTTTTGTTTTTTAAGAGGCAGCTTCTGGAATTGTTACTTTGCCGATTTATACCTTATTAAATTTTGCTTTTATTTTCATCATTACTTCCTTCTGCTTTCTTTCAACCTATTCTGTTGAATTTTTTTTAGATTTTTAAATTATGTTTTATAATCAAATTATGTTAAGTTTTATTGATATAGGCATTTGATGCAATGCATTGTCTCTAGCTAACTGCTTCATAAAGAACTTGGAAATTATTTTAAGTCATGCTTTTTATAATTTTAATTTTAAATAGTTTCTGGAGAAGTGTGGTTTGCTTCACATATTATATTGCTGATGCTACCGTCTTACTGCCAACCTCTCAAGCTTGCTTTGAAATCATGGTAGTGTTATTTTGTTGTTGTTCTTATTGAATGGGTGCTCCAAGTCACAATCTGCATAAAATGCTTGACCTGTTTCAGGTATTATCTTTTAGTGGGGACAGTTGTCCTCTTTTGTGTTTCATCAAGTAAGTCACCCCTGAAAAAACTGCCTTCTACAGACTTATATCCAAATGCTTCAAGGAGGAAAAAGATTCAGAGAAGAGTGTTTGATCTGAATAAAAAGAAAAGTACTTAGGGAATTAGAAATAAACAAATTTTCCAAAATATAAAAGGAAGGTTAGTAATATTTCTATATTTTTCAAGGAGAGATATGATTTTTTTAATTGATACACATGGAACTAAATGAATATATCTGACATTGTTCAATATATATTTTTATCACTATTAGTATCATTGCATATCTGGACCCAGTCCTTCATATTTTTTTAATTTTTTAAATACATTAAAAAAGTTGAAAAGTCAAACCACTTTAAAAGGATATACATCTTATATATCACTTATGGTGAAACCGAGATACTTACTTGGTAACTCTTAGATTTACGTTTTCATATTTGTTTTTCTCTTTTCCATATGTGCAAAAAATACAATGCTGAAAAAGAAATATTCTTGATGTAGTGATGTGATTCATAAGCCTTCTGTTTTACTTCTAGATTTTTTACATTGATTTCTTTTACTTGGCTTAATAGTACATTTAGCAAACATAATCTTAAAAATTATTTTAAGAACAAAAGTCATGTGCTGATTTTTCTTTTTGTTGTTGTTGTGATTTAGATTTATTTTTTTTCCTGGTTTTCTTTCTTTGGAATTTCAGTCTCTAGAAATTAATCCATTTTTAACCTAGGTCTTTTATCAAATTTGTAAACATTTTAGGCCCTAGGTAAAGCATTAAAAGCCTGTCTAAGGGATCACTGGGAAGGTAGGTAGAATTCCTGAATTGTCTTAATGTTAATTATTTTCTGTTCTTTATTGTCATATACTGTGACGTTTTCTACAATAAAATAAGAAAGTTTTAAACCATGTTTTAAAAAGATTAGCAAACCTGCTTTTGAAGAGCTTGCTCAGTATACTTCAGTCATCTGGACCTCCGTAAAACAAAGAACTTGAACTAAACGATATGAGAATTCTTCTGTGCAATCTTATGGTTTCTTGTTTCAGAGGTAGAAATTTAAAGCTGCTCTTATCCTATTGCAATTAGCAAAATGAAATGAGGTGAACACAATAGATAGTTATTTACCATAGCTCCTAAAATCAACATCCAACCAAAGGCTTAATTTTGCTTTTTTTTAAATTCCTATCTCATTGGGAAATAAACTTGAAATCACAAAATGGGTTCATGATTAAAGAATCCCAGTCAACTCAAACACAGTCAGGTGTTAATGTATGACTCTATCAAATTTATGTGTCTTTAAATTTATTTGATTTCCTGAATGTGTTTATAATGTTCTATATTAATCTTTGTTTTTCGAGTTCTGGAATTGAAATCTGTCTGCCCCATTCCTGTTCTCTCTCTTTCCTGCTATCGGCATCACATTTCAGGCAATCTTGAAATTATCTGTATTCCACCTTCATCTTCCATTAATGTTTATCCAGTAATTCATATGTCCTAGAGAGTCCACCACCAAAAGTTTGTACCAATTTCCAAAAATAAATCTAAAATTCTTAGTGTAGTACTAGTGTCCACTCAGATCTATGTCAATTTGCCTTTATAGCTTTCTTCAAAGCAAGTTCCCCATCATTTGCCAAAGATGCCTACTTTCTCTTCCCTGATGTAACTTTCCTTCTACTCACTACACTTTGACCTTTATTAACATATCCCCTTTCACCTGAAATGCGTTCCACTGTGTTCTACTTTCAACATTCCACAAAGGATCTGGTTTGGTTCTGTGGCCCCACCCAAATCTTAGCTCAAATTGTAATTCCCATGTATAGGGGCAGGACCAGGTGGGAGGTGATTGGTTCATCAGGGCGGTTTCCCCCATGCTGTTCTCGTGTTAGTGAGTGAGTTCTCATGAGAGCTAATGGTTTAAAAGTGTGGTACTTCCCTCCCATCCTGCCACCGTGTAAGATATGCCTTACTTCCCCTTTGCCTTCTGCTATGACTGTAAGTTTCCTGAGGCCTCCCCCGCCTTGCAGAACTCTGAGTCAATTAAAACTCTTTCCGTTAGAAATTACCCGGTCTCAGGTAGTTCTTTACAGAGGTGTGAAATGAACTGATAGAACAAAGCAACCTCCAGTTCATATACCACCTCCTTTGTCTTGGACACTCTTAGCTAAAGATAATTTTCTCTTTGCTATATGCTTTGACATTTTATTTTCCATCTATTTGTTAATTTGTGTTCATTTTGCCCATTTAGAACATGAAGGCTCACTAGATGTTCCTGTCACATGTGCACATTCATGTTTTCACTTAATCTCCACAATGATATTGAAAAATTGGGCCTATTATTATAACGTTAAAGATGAGACAAATGAGTCTCAGAAAAGTGATCTAAATTGCTAATGGTGAAACTACTAGTAACCACAGTGGCAGAACTTATACTCATGTCCTCTGAGCACACATCGTGTGCTTTCTCCACCTTATTTCTATTACTGTAATTCCCAGCAACTCTTTATTATAAAGGAGCATTCTCAGAGAAATTGTTTTTTCGAAATAAAAATCTTCAAGGAATAAGTGCCATAGGAAAGCATAATCAGCTGTTCCCTGAGAAAGTCTAACCATTCCATCAATATACCAGGTATCCAGCATAATACTATGTCATATAGAAGGCATATGAGACATAATTTCTACATTCTAAGAACTTAAAACTAACTGGGAATATTTGGCCGACCTTAATAAAAATGCAATATATTATATTCTCCTTCAATTTATTTATTTATTTTATTTTATTTTTTTGATACAGAGTCTCGCTCTGTCACCGAGGCTGGAGTGCAGTGGCCCGATCTCTGCTCACTGCAAAGTCTGCCTCCCAGGTTCAAGTGATTCTCCTGTCTCGGCCTCCCACATAGCTGGGATTACAGTCATGTGCCACCACACCTGGCTAATTTTTGTATTTTTAGTAGAGACAGGGTTTCACTATGTTGGCCAGGCTAGTCTCGAACTCCTGATCTCAAGTGATCTGCCCACCTTGGCCTCCCAAAGTGCTGGAATTACAGATGTGAGCCACTGTACCTGGCCTCTCTTCCAATTTAATAATTTTAATTATTCCTTCTGCTACTGAATAAAAGCCATTTGCAGAAAATATTTTTATTATTTTTTTCAGAAAATATAATATATCATAGCCAAAGAAATTCAAGAAATTTTAACAGAGAGAAAAAAATATATATCATTTGAGCAAAAGAGAAAGAGTTTGTCTAAGTAGTAAAGAATAATTTAAACATAAGCATGTAGTCTTCGAATAATTATGATGCCTCTTTGTTGTAATCTCCAAAGAGGAAGGGATAGGCTGACAGTGGGTAGTAGTTGGTGAACAGGGATATGAGAGTATTATCAGAAAATGCAGTCTTATTTTTGCTCTTTTATTTATCATTTTTCTAAATCAGTTAGGAGCTTTTGGTTATACTGAATTTAAAATACACTGAAAATCACTTTTAAGACAGAAAACCAGTAAGAGAAAAATAAAAGTAGGAGAGCTTCAAAATATTTGGAAATGACATACTTGTGCAAGAAACTGAAGTTAAGGAAGGTAATCCTTGTTTATCCCACATCCTTGATTAAGTATGCAAAGCATATTGTTGTGGATTCATCCAAATATGGCATGTACTTTACATTAGTTCCATATAATAATCTCTGAATGCAGTGGATTGTGTTCCTAAAAAGTGTGAATCTATTATAACCTGAACTTTTAATTGAATGTCATATTTTACACTGTACTCTTCAGTGTCTTTTGCAAAAAATGCCATTATAAAATTTTAAGAAGAGTTTCTCTCCAAAAGTGGTATATCTTTACAGGAATTATTTTGATTAAAAATTATTAACAAAAGAGTTATTATATGAAGTAAGCCTGTTTGAAATTATGTATTATAGCAATTAAAAGTTTGGGAATTGAATTAAGAAAAGAAAAATGTATATACATATTACTGAGTGTACTTTAATTTATATTACTTTTAGTATTGATACAATTGTTTTCACTTGGAGGCAGCAGTGGAAAAGGTGTCTGAAAGCTGCATTAAATGTCCAACAACATTATAGTGTGCAAGTGCTAATTGTGAGATCTTTTACAGGCGTGTACAGTTTCCCTTCTACCAGTGAAGTTTTTATAAAGAGTGTGATGACAACAATGTCATCTCACCTTTCTCCATTTTATCTTAACCTCAAACCTTTTGTAAAGGCAAAGATTTAAATCATATATATTGTGAGGTAACACAATTTTTTTAAAGAACTAATATGAATACTTCCCAATTGTAAAAAGAAACAACCAAAAAACACTAAAATAATGTTTTAAATCATTAAAAAACAAATCACTACCTCACAAATTAAACTAAAAGTAATTTTCTTGCAAACCGTGTCCCACAGATAGCAATCCATGAAAAAAAAAATTGTTTTAAAAAAAAGGAAGCGGCTAAAACCCAAAATAAGCGTAGAAAATTTCTCCTTTCCCTTTTTGAAGATACATGGTACATTTTATCGTATTAAAAGTTAGGACAAATCCTGCTCCAGAAAAGACTTACTATGCTTTTTAAATCCAATACGGTAATTCCCACTAATCTGTGGTTTCACTTTCTGCAATTGCAGTTACCCACAATCACAGTTTGAATATAGGTGACCAAAATCTCTCAATCCCCCAAACACTAGCCTCTGGTAACCATCATTTTTCTGTTTCTGAGTTTGATTTTTTAAAAATTCCACATAATAAGTTAGATCGTGAAGTATTTGTCTTTTTTATTTTATTTTTTATTTTTTGGCAGGAGGAACCTGCATTTTATTTTTATTTTTTTAAATTCTACTTTAAGTAATAGGATACATGTGCAGAACGGGCAGGTTTGTTACATTTCAGTAACGGAGAAGGAATAAGTTGAAGAGATCTATTATATATCATGGTGACTGTGGTTAATAACAATATATTGCATACTTGAAAATTGCCAAGAGAGTAAATTTTGTGTTCTGGCCACAAAAGTTACGTCTGTAAGGTAATGCATATTTAAATAGCTTGATTTAGCCATTCCACAATGTATACGTGTATCAAAGCATCATATTGTAAACCATAAATACATGCAATTTTGACTTGTCAGTTAAAAAAATAAATTAAAAATTTAAAAAAGAAAATAGGTGGATACAGTACAATAAATATTTTGAGAGTGAGAGCGAGTGACAGAGCGCCCACATTCATATAACTTTTATTATAGTATATTTTTATAACTGTTCTATTTTATTATTATGTATTGTTCATCTCTCACTGTGACTAATTAATGAATTAAACTTTATCATAGGTTTGTAAGTGTATGAGAAAACAGCATATATAGGGTTTGACATTATACACAGTTTCAGGCATCCACTGGGAGTACTGAACACATATCCTGTGGATAAGGGAGGGCTACTGTATTTGCCAAACTCATTTTAACTACAAACCAGTCTAAGAATATTGTATAGAAATACTATTTTCCACAAAAGACTTGGGTAATTGATGAAAGAAATGAAGGACTGCTTCTCCTTCAAGGAAAGCCCCATGAATAATATTGTTCACAATAGATTATTTGGTAATTTGCATATTAAGATTTCAAAGAAATTTTATGTTTCAAAACTGTAAAATGCTGGTATTCTTTTAGGAGTCAAACTTCAGCCCATCCAGCCACCATCTGTTTGCTAAATAAAGTTCTATTGGAACATGGCCACACACATTTGTTTGTGTATTTTCTACAGCTGCTTTCATGCTGTAACTGCAGACTTGAGTAACCTATGAAATCTAAAACATATACTAATTGGTGCCTTAAGAATAAAGTTTGCCCATCTCAACTCCATATATTTTTGATCAGAAGATTAATTTGTCATATTTTAAAAGTTAAGGTGCACAACTAAAGTATGGGCCGTATATGTTCTGTGGAAGTGGGGTCAGAAATATTTTTATGCAAGCTCAAGATAGCACCCAGAAGAAAAATTCTGAGACCAAACATTTTACCACCTTCTATTTTAGATGATTGCACATGGCCATGATAATTTTAGAATGGGAAATTTTCTGATGTATGAATCAATTTTCCCCAGTGATCATTAAAAAAATTTCAATAATACACTCGTAAAATATCTAATTTAAATTGTAGTGTTAATCTTGGTAAGCAATCACGTCATCCATCCTGACCTTTTCAAATAGAAATGTCATGTGTGTGGTTGCAGATCATGACAAATGAAAAGTAATGTTTTCTATATCACTTATACATTTTGGTATGAGAGCATTAGCCTTGTTTCAAAAGGTCATCTCGTAATTTTTTAAAAATGACATTTATTTTGCCTTTGCAACATCAATTTAAATAAATGTTTATTATGTCTGTCTATCATGAGATCTATTAAGATATAGCTTCCTAGCTCATCAAATTAAAAGATATTTTTCATAGAAAAGAAACCGCCTAGATTTCTGGGAGAAATGAAATAATGAATAAAAATATAAAGATAAACTTCCAATATAAGAGGGACCTAAAATGAACTATGAGATATCTACTCACGTCAGAGTCCCTTTATATACACAAATCGTGTCAATAAAAATGACAGGGACAAAGATATACACCATTTTTTTAAAATAAACATTTCTAAAAGCCTTTTCCATTTTTTTTTCTCACATCACAATCACTTGAAAAATTATAGACAAAAGCCTTTTATTCTTATCAGGAATCTACTATATTGTTGCTACTACACATAACTCCTCTCAAATCACCATAACATCCTTTTATTTGAGAACAGCATGAATAACATAGCATCTTCTTGTGACCCAAGTGGAATTCATAAAATTGTTAAGTTCTTTTTCTGAGATAAGTTGTTATTTGGAGAGTCTTTGAGGAGTCTCAAGGATAAAATAAATGTGAATTTTTATCCAGGCTCTATGTTTTGCTGGTTCAAACAAAACTTCGAAGCCATAGTTTGCTCATCCAAAGGAGGGGTAGAATATTTGCCTTAAGAACAATGGGACTTTTAATACAAAAATTAAATGATACCTGCAAAGTAAATATTTCTCTCTGAAAAAACATGGGAAACAAGGTCACAATGGAGAAGTGTACCTATACATTTTGATTCCCTAAAGCTATTGGTAAGCTTTTCTTGAAGACAACATATGTAGTTGGCCCAATTTCTAGATATCCCTTGGCATAAAGACAATGCACAAAATTTAAAAAGAAAAATCCTTGTTTATCATGTTAATAAGAGAATTTAAGCCGATCTGGCTAGGATTAGACAGCCTGGGTGGGGCTCAATCAGCCAGTTCTCAGGAATTAGTCAATCAAGACAAGGAACACAGGGAATCACCAGTCCACTGTGATGAATCGAAAATTCAATATCTTAGATCTGAGGCTTATATTAGGAGTCTGGGTAGAGAAAATTACAAAAGGTAAGATTGTTTCAAAGCAACATTGGAAAATGTATAATTCACAGTGAGTGTGAATCTACGAACAAAAGAGAAAGGGAGGGAGAGAAAGAGAGAAAAGAAGAGGGGGAATAGTTACTGCCCCTTCACTTGCAGTTTATTTACTTATAAGCTAGCCCTGCTTACCGAGAGGCTGTGTGAGGCACACCTTGAGACACATCAGAGGGACTGTCAGAAGCCAACAGGAACATCAGAACATCAGGACTATCAGAAGCCATGGAACAGTTCACTCCACTAAGTGGGAGTAATTCTAATTCACACGTGTTTTATATTATTTTATTCTTACATTCAGCAAACTTTTTTACATTTACTTTGAGCTAGATACTGGAGATTTAAATGTATAAATATAGAATTGCTGTTCTCAAAGAGTTTTCAGTCAAAAGAAGAGACAAGCCAGGATACAAAATTACAAAATAATGTCATAAATTGTATTATAGTGTTCTTTAAGCAGACGGAAATGGAGTATTTGACTCAATCTTTAAAGTCAGGCCAAAAGAAGCTACATTAAATGGATCACTATCTCTGGTAGGGTCCAATAATTTAATGCAAAAAATACACAGTACATCTTTTTGGAGTCATATTATGTCTGCATGTATTCATCCTAAATAAATGAACTATTTTGGAGCAAACATGCTAATTATAGTGTGGTGTTTGTAATCCAACTGCCTATCCATACTGAAATAATAGGAAAGGATTCCAGTTTGCTGCTCAGCATATTATTTACATACTAAATTATCCTGCAGAACGAAAGCCAGTATGTAGGGTATTGGTCTGGTCTATAAAAAAAGTGACATTTCAATTAACTTTCTCAGAAGACCACCAACTTAAACTCAGCCTTAAAAATCAAGGGAGTTGGATATGTCAATGTGATATAGTTGAAGGGGAATGAGCAAGACCACACAGTATTCCCATTTTCTCAGTTCTCCACATCTACCTAATAAATGATATCAATGAATTAAGCTTCAACTTTTGAATAGTATCTTCTATATCTATCTATTTAAAAGGCATTCATGGAACAGTTCATTAAGAGTTTTCTAGTGTCCTGAAAGCCCCCATTTGAAATATCTGTGTACCTAGATTCAATTGGGCGTGACCATACAATATTATGATAAAGATCATGGTAGGCAACTAAAGCTTCAACCTTGTGAAAGCTCAGTCCCTGATAGAATATTAAACATTCTCTGGAAACTAATAGAGTTATTTGAGCCATAATGATTTTTTTTGTAAGTAGAATTTTAGAACACATTCTACTGCAGCATTTATTTCTGCCTACCTTAAGTGTGTTCCCACTCTATTAATGGTCAGAATGCCAATTTTTCCTCCTATGTCAACCTAAAAGTGTTATCACTGACAGTCGGCTGTCATCCTAAAATGTACATGTGGTTGATTAGTCATGGTTGCCAAGGTAACCATCCTGATGTGTGTTGGTTGCTTTTAGGAGTTTATCATTAGACACCTGAAAACCTTGACTTCATGTAAATAATAACAGCTATCGAGATAACATGTCTTTGTGCTTCAAATGGTATTGTCTAGTGTTGAGACTCAATAAATATGTGATAATGCTGAGCTTTTATTCGTGTTTTTAGTCAGTTGCTATCAAAACCCTTGGTAGGAATATATTGATTTTTAATATATTCTTAAAGTTCTACTTTCTAAACAGGGAACTCAAGTTAAAATATTTTATTTATAGCATTTTATGTAAAACTTCATGCAAAATTTTCCTGCAGCATTTGACATTGGTTAAGACAATTCCCCCCAAAAAGAATCAGTCCTGAAATAATCTCAGGCCTCTAACCTTTCCTCTTCTTTTTTTCTGCTGAGTCGCTGCTCCAAAATTCTGGATCTCCCAGCGATAGGATGAACACTAATGATAGAACCTATACTATTTCCCCTTCCCAAATTTCACCTTTGCTTTTTACTCGGAAAGTTAGGGTCATAGGCTTTTGATATTTTGACTTGTGCTTTTGCTTTGCATCTCCATTTTATCTATCTATCTATCTATCTATCTATCTCTCTATCTATCTATCATCTATCTATCTATCTATCTACCTTTTCTGAGCCTCGGTTTTCTTATCTATAAAGTTAGATAAGGGATTGCTCCAAGAATAAATTTGTGAAAATAAATTTACAGAATTTAATACAGTGCCTGAAACATTTTTAGTTTTAAAACAATTATGTATACTATCAAAAGTGAAATTATCCATTTTTAGTAGAATTAACTGTGTTTTTTTTTTCTAGCTGTGTTGGTAAATGGTTAATGAACAATAAGTAGCCTTTTAATGAGATACATTAAAATTACTTTAGGAAGGTTTTTTTTGCTCTCTAAGCATTATGTAAATTTCTAGCCTACCAAGTTACAAGAATCCTAGCATTTTAGAATGACTATTTTTGGATAAAAGCATTGTGTTTTCAGGGGTCTCTTCTTAAACTACAGTGTACTTCGAGGTGTGGCACATTAAGCTGCTATTTGCTAATAACACTTTAGAAGAAATTAGTTGGTGTCACAGTTTGGAAAGCTCCAGCACCATACACTAAGATGAAGTTTTGGGTGCAAAGTATTTATTAGGGATTAATACCTGTGAAAGGTAAAGAAAGATTGGGTAGAGGAAGAAGTCGTACTCTGATGTATGTCTGTCAAACATTCAGCCAATGTGAGGGAAGAGATCAGGAGCAAGTATTACCTGTCTAGTTGTCCTATTTTGAGCTGAAATGACTGTACCTTTATGTCCCAGCCTTTTATTTATCCAATGTGGGCTGCCCAGGGAAAATCATGACCTCTGGCAAGGCTACTTTCTGAAGCAGAGGCTGATTATAAAGGAGCTGAATGTTGATGGCTGTCTGCTGATCACATTCCTGCAGCATGGCAGTTCTTTCCTGACAGGTGGCATGTATCTATATCTATCATACTTAGACTAATTAGCTATCTTTTCAGAGAAGTGAACTGGGCCTAGATTCAATGAGATGCCAACAGACGTACATTTTATTGAGAGACTCAAAACAACTGCTTTCAGTGAGTTGATTCACATTTGCTCACATTGTGTGCATCTTACCCACTAGGGAAGCGTAGGTACCTAGATTCATAGAGCAGAGATAGTAAGGATAGTAAAAGAAAAGAGAGAAGCCCCAAAAGGGAAGGATGAGAGAGAATCAGCGTACATTTCCCTTGCACCAAGTCAACACAGTCACACATACTTAGGGGCATCAATTCTTTTTTTTTTTTTTTTTTTTTTTTCAGACAGAGTCTCGCTCTGTCTCCCAGGCTGGAGTGCAGTGGCACAATCTCCGCTCACTGCAAGCTCCTCCTAGGTTCACGTCATTCTCTTGCCTCAGCCTCCCAAGTAGCTGGGACTACAGGCGCTCGCCACCAGGCCTGGCTGATTTTTTGTATTTGTAGTAGAGACGGGGTTTCCCTGTGTTAGCCAGGGTGGTCTCTATCTCCTGACCTTGTGATCCGCCCGCCTCGGCCTCCCAAAGTGCTGGGATTACAGGCGTGAGCCACCGCGCCCAGCCAGGCATCAATTCCTTACCTCTTCTATCTTTCTGTTTAGTAAGTGACATCTTGTTTGACCAGAGTTTACCCATATTTATTCTTTCATTTTTAAAACCATGTTATTTTTACTGTTTCAAGAAAAAAAAAGTCTTTTTGTTGGTGGCTTTCCTGTGTTTTCTAGAATTAGAAAATCATTTTCTAAGAGCATTAGACATAACCAAAATGCTTCATCTCTGTAGAACTTTGTAGCAAGTAGGGATGTGGGGAACTGTGATTACAATGAATTACAGAAACCTTGTATGCAAGACATGGGAAAGTGTCAATACTCCTGCCCAGTGCACTATAGATGCTTCTATGGACCCATACAGGGCTGTTCTTCCAGTCTGTATGCTTTCCTTAAAAAAAAAAGAAAATAAAATAAAAGAAGACAGGAATGGAAATGATGTGCCATTATTTTCTCCACCTCAAATTTCATCTTGTAAAAGTTTTGTTTACCTTTTTTCAATGCTGACGCAGAGTGATTTAAAAAATGAAATCAGGTATCAATGAACTCAGGATAAAAAGCACCACGAGTTTTACCACCCTGACAAGTCATTGCATAGGCACCAGCAAGCTTTAAAAAATCACAGTGGTTAGACAACATAATTTGCATTGCCCAATATCTTGTAAAAACAGCTAAATGTTTTATTTCACAGACTTTCTTCTCAGGTTGTGTCTCAGTGATTTTCACTTATTAAGTAGCATCACAAGCCATGAAAATATTCTCCCCAGGCATACACAGCTCACTAGAATTTTTGTTCTCAAAATATTGATTTCATGATTAAACATTCCATCAGATAAGAACTGTAGACCTGAGCTTTAGACTTTTCATACTGGGTTGCATTTATGGTTTGAAAAGTCTTGAAAATTATCTATTTCAATTAATGAAATGTAGAGATACTGTTCTATCACAAAGATTAGATTTATTCCCAAGTTCCCATTGCTCATAAGAGGCTAGTGTTCTGTGAAATTTATGATAATACTTAGTTTCTTAAACTTTGTTATGTGGCCATATGCTGCCATTTATACGTCTGAAAAGCATGGCTGGAAATTATGAGGAAACAGAATTGGTATATGACTACTTAGGAAAATGCACACAGTCATTCTATGACTGCTTTTGGTAACTGTCTTTTTCCCACAAACAGTTATGCTTATAAAAGGATGAATTTTCTTTAAAATTTTTTTGTTTTTCTTCATTCACATATTAGGCATGAAAGATGAATTTTCTAAATTTGGTTTATATTGGCCAACACAAGTTAAATAACAGTGTGAGGTACTTAAACTTTATGCTGGCATCTGAATTTAGTCTCTCTACTAATCAGATACTTTGCAATACTTGATATCCTTTTTAACTTTCCCCATTATCTGGGTGACAAACCTTTTCAAGCACTTTTGTGACTCTTAAAATCATAATATGCTAGACCTTTTAATAGAGTAATTTTAAGTTATCATAAACCCTTCAATATTGTTTCTAAATTAATGAAGTCTTCAAATTAAATATCAATTTACAATTATACATTTGAGATTGGAGTTACTTTTTAAAATTATCTTCTTGAAAGGTCAAATTGTCTTAAATAATTAAAATAGTTGAAATGTAAATATTTATACTTATATTTCCTAATGTAAATTATTAATAACCTGGAGTCAATTCTATTTTGAGTGATTCTAAATTTTCATAAGTTTTCAAATGCTTACCACTGCAATCACAATTATATAAGCCCAAATACTGTGAAGGGCTGCTTTCCTAAAGCAATGTTTTTGGACCTGCATCTTTGAGTTTCTAAGTACTTAAGAAACAGGACGATTGGCTAGGATGCAGTTGAACAATTTACTATAACACTGATGATATAGGTGAACCCTATTTACAGTTGTCAGACTCTGTTACAGAAAGATGAAGTGATGATGCTGAACACGTGCCTTAGATTTAGAAACTATGTTTTTAAGTAAAACTATATGTAACTGGTAACTGATGGCTATGGTTCTTGGTTGTAATATTAATTTTGTTGCTTTTAAGTTCTCCAAGTTAATTAACTGTTCCCTACAACTCTAAAGACTTTTGAACTTGATAGAACTCTTATAATATACATCTCATCTCTTAGAACCACATAAGGCTTTCAAATATTAAACTCATGTTCCATTAGCATTGTCTGTTTCTCATGGCTTCCGTATATTTGGTGTTATCAAAATGTATTTTTCTTAGCAATGACAGTCTCCTCATTCTTCAGAGTGTTACTCTAGGTTATTTCTGTTTATACTGTAATAGAATTTCAAAGTTTAAATGTAATTTTAAAGTGCATCTGGTTGATTGACTCATCAGGTGACAAAGAATCACTTTTAACAAAGGAAAGAAATCTGTAATATATTGTGACATGTACATTTTAACTATGTATTGTTGTAATCATTTATTCATAGTCATTGTACTGAGCTTTTTATTTGGGTGGCCATATAATTTATTATCCAATTAGGTAGTTTTTGAGAGTAAAAGAGGGAAAAATCACTAATTAATAATTAGGACTGTCCTGAGAAAACTGAGACATATTGTCACCAATGGTGCTCAATGATACTTAACTGAAATGTTTAGAACATTTTCATTCACAAGCAATTCTGTAGAGCACTGTTTTTTACATTCCATGCCCTTTTGAACATTTTTAGTCAGCTAAATTTAAATGCCACTGTAATATGTAAAAATTTTCAAGTAGGGTTGCACTAATTGAATAGGAGACTGCAGACCTGAAGCCTATACCCACACCATCCTCTTTGAGGTACACCATGATCCCATAGGCACCAGCATAAAAATATGGAGCTCCAGAAGACTATTTACAAACCACTGCGTTAATGGAATAAAAATAACACTTATCAAACACCTATGAAACACCAGCCAATATAAATGGTATGGAAATGGAATTGCAATTTAAATCTATGTTTAATTAATTGCAGACCCTCATTCTTATTTCTCAGAAGAAAATGCATTTTTGTAAGCTTCATATCTTAGAAAGTTCTATCATCATTGTCACATATCTGTCAGGTCACCTTAGGTTATGTTACACCAATAACAAGTAACTACCAAATTTCAGAGGCATAAAACAAAGAAACCCAAAAAGTTTTTTAAAATAAAATGTTTATGGCTTACACTGTATATCTATTGCAGTATGCCAAGACACTCTATTTATTTTAGTTCCTGAGATACATAGGCTATTGGAAGCTCTATCTTGACATATACTTCTGTGATTCCAGAATCAAAGAAAGGGAAAATGGCGAAATATTCATTGCTTCTTATAGTTTCTGTCTGGAGATAACAAATGTCTTTTTCTTTCACGTTTCATTGGCCAGAACAAGTTGAGTGTTCATGACTAAGTCAAACAGAATAAGGTTATATAATTCTTCCATAAAGATGATCCTCAAATAATGTAGTCACTTTACCAGGATCTTATTTTAACAAAATCTATGTTTTTGAACTTGTAATTGATATTTCTTATTCTTTCCTATGGGATCAAATGTCTTATGAGAGCCCTCATATATTTAGACCCACCCAAAGTCCCCAAAATATATTTTGACTCACTTTCCATATCCATCTAAAATTTATTCTTTTCCAAATTAAACATTTGTAATGTTTCAACTGCTCTTGAAAAAGCATTGTTTAAAGCAGTGCTTCCCAAATCTGAACGTGCATTGGCATCTTCTGGAGGTATTTTCAAAACACAGGTTCTGATTTAACAGACCTGGATAAGGACTGTAATGGAGCTTTTTGGTTTGTGTTTTAACTAAATGGTATCTTGACCCAATGTTGAGTCTCTAGCTACAGGTGATTCAGTTCTTTTTAGCAGCTAATGAAGTCCATACCCCTGCCATTTCCATTAAAGAGCTCTCACATTCGTGGCCACTATGCTCCAACCCAAATCACTCTGGGGCCAGGTTTCAGACAACTAGGAATAGCCCTATGCTTTGGAGCCTGGAAAATTATTCAAATAAGCCAATCCATAGGAAGCCATTTTTCCAACAGCACATGCTCACTTCATTTCTGATTGTCACATTTTTGTAATTCTTGCAATATTTCAAACGTTTTCATTATTATTATATTTGCTATGGTGATACGTGATCAGTGATTTTTTTTATTATTGTAATTGTTTTGGGATGCCATGAATCACGACATTATAAAGAAGCAAACTTAATCGATAAATCCTGTGGTTGTGTGTGTTTTGACTACTTCACTCACCAGCCATTCCCTCATCACTCTCCCTCTCCTTGGGCCTCCTTATTTCCTGTGACACAACAATATTAAAATTAAGCCAATTCATAATCCTACAATGGCCTTTAAGTTTTCAAGTGGAAAGAGGAGTCACCACATATCTCACTTTAAATCAAAAACTAGAAAGGATTATGCTTAGCGAGGAAGGAAGGCATGTCAAAAGCCAAGAGAGGCTGAAAGCAAGGCCTCTTGTACCAGTTAGCTAAGTTGTGAATGCAAAGGAAAAGTTCTTAAAGGAAGCTAAAAGTGCTACTCCAGTGAACACACAAATGATAAGAAAGCAGATCAGCCTTACTGCTGATGTGGAGAAAGTTTTAGTGGTCTGGATGGAAGATCAAACCAGCCACAACATTCCCTTAAGCCAAAGCCTAATCCAGAGCAAGGTTCTAACTCTCTCTAATTCTATGAAGGCTGAGAGAGGTGAGGAAGCTGCAGAAGAAAATTAGCCTAAGATAAAAATAGTCTTTTTGGTCATTCACTGCATATCATTGAATTATCTAATATTCCAACATGTTTATAAATGCTGTCATTAAATCTTACTTTCAATATATAATACTTTGGCTCTTGTTCTCTGTGATTAAACATGTTTTTATAATTGAAATATAATACCATAAGATAACCATTTAAAAGTATACAGTTTAATGTGGTTTGACAATTGTATGCTTTCATGTAGCTGTCTTTAATATCCAGATATAGACAACCTCCATTTTAACAAAAAATTCCCTCATGCCCACTTAAAGTCAGTCTTCACCCTATTAAATAAATACTGACTCGTTTTCTGTCCTTACAGTTTTTGCCTTTTCTAGAATGTCACAAACAGGGAATCACACAGTAGATTCATGTGATTTCTGTAGAAAAAATGATGCTTGCAATTTGTCTGAAGACAAACCTATTTTAATTAATATTATCAAGTGAACATATAGTTAGGAGGAATAAGTTTTAATGTTCAAGATCATAATAGGGTGACAATACTGAGCACCAATGTAGTGTATATTTCAAAATATCTTGACAAGAGGATTTGAAATGCTCCCAACACATAGAAATGAAAAAGAGTCAAAGTAGTAGATGTCCTAAATACTCTGACTTAATCATTATACATTCTATGCATGTAACAAAATGTTGCATGTACTGTCAAAAAATGTATATGGATATTATATATCAATAAAAAATTTTAAAACATGATCAAGTATTACTGTTGAATTAGAGTAATCTCTGGGAAGTACATTTATGTAGTTTCCATGTTCTGTGGAAAATTCTCACTAGATAGAAAAACTAATGCAAAATTAGTTTAACAAACCAGATGTCTTACAGAATTCTTGAGAGTTATCATGGCAGTGACAAGAAACATGCTAGCACTTTGGCTTGCTTTTTAATCACAAAAATAACAGTTTTATAGGTACTGGGTGAGCATCAAGAGAACTGGCAAATTCTAGAAGAGGAGAGAACAAATCTATATGCTGAGCAAGGTCAATGGCTTCTTCCCCTCCGCCTTCCCATGAGGGACTGAGCTTACCCAAAATCTAAAATGAAAGCCATTAACTAATACTTAAAGATTAATACAGAGTTTTAAAAAATTAATAGGAATTTAAATTTAAAAATTCACTCTTCATTATGTAAGTACTGTCCTTTAATGTTAAATTAAAAATTGACCTACCACCAGAAAGGTAATAAAAACAGGAACAAAAGAAGCTAAATGCATTACAGATGAATAACATAATCACACTGAAGGTAGAAGGGAAAAAAAGAGCTAACCCAAATAACATTGGAAAAAAATATTTTGACCAGATACTCTAAAGCTAAAGACACAAGAAACTGTACACACATACTGTCATATAGTTAGTAAATTTGTTTCTCATAAGAGTGTAAGTGAGTAATTCTGAAATGACTTTACACACATATATTGTTTTATCAGCGTTGTAGAAAAAAGTTACAAATAAAGAGGAGGGTCTTGTTATGTTGAATTAGAATTAAAAGTATAAGTAAGAACTCATACACACACACACACATAAAGAAAGAGAGAGAGAGATTGAGGGAGAGAAAGAATTGTGTGGATGAGTATTTATACATATACTTTACAGTATTTATACAAATGTTCTTAGCTCTGTACACTGAGAGGCATTGATTTCCCAGTAACAGTGAGCATACCTAGCATCCACGTGTTGGTTTGTAAGTGGTATCCAAAAAGAGGAACTGGGGCTCTGTGATGGTTAATTTTATGTATCAACTTGTCTAGGCCATAGTTCCCAGATAACTGGTCAAGCACCAGTCCAGATGTTGTCATGAATGTGTTTTTAAAATGAGATTAGCATTTAAACAGTACACTTTGTGTAAAAAGGTTATCTTCCTTAATGTGAGGGGCCCTCATATAGTCAGTTGAAGACCTTAACAGAAAAAGACTGAAGTTCCCAGAGGAAAAGGCTAGTTCTATAAGCAGACTGCCTTCAGACTTGAGTTGCAATATGAACTCTTCTCTGGGTCTCTAGCCTGTGGGCCTGCCATGCAGATTTTTGGACTTGCCAGCTCCCATAATTGTGTGAGCCAATTTCTTAAAATAAATCCTTCTATATGCATATATACACACATCTTAGTAGTTCCGTTTCTTGGGAGAGCCCTGACTGATAAAACGTCTTTGGAGGAATGGTTGAACTCAAGGCTGATTTAGGGAAAATACAACATGAGCCTAGAGCATCTTGTGTCAGAAAGTAAGCACATGTTCAGAAAAAGGGGGTAACATGTTGAAAGCACACATGAGTCAACCTTAAGGAGCTACTCATGGCTAGAATTGGAAAATTTTGAATAGCAAGATAAATGCTGATAGTAATTATTATAATCCATAGAATAATAGAAGCATATATGGATCCACACTGATAGCAATACATTAATTGCTATCAGTATTTAATCATGTTTTAATGATAGCAATACATTATTGAATAAATAGGTAAATTATGAGAGAGGAAAGATCTTCCTAACAAAATAATTTTGATTAATAAATTTAGGGGTAAAAGGAAAATATAAAAATCACCATTAAGCAAACATCACAGTAATGATTGCTGCAAACAAGACACACCGATGGATGCTAAATTTAGTGGGCTGCAACTTGAAAAGAAACAGATTTTTTACAAGGATTATCTTTCTGGGATGTTTTTAATTATAAAGGAAAAAAACTGTAGATCAATACTCTTCAAAAGTGTCAAGGTAATGCAATACAAAAAAAGAAGGAGGAACTGTCACATATTGGAGGAGACCAGGAAGATATATGCACAGTGTGAAAATAAGATTCTGGGTTGGACACTGAAATAGAGAGAAGTGGATACTGATGAAATTCATATAAAACCTGTTGTTTTATATGAAACATTTTCTTGTTTTTATAATTATTTATGGTTTTCACTATTATTAAAAGTTATACTTGCACACAATATAAATTGGGGGTAAAATAGTTCTACAAGGGTCCTTGTAGCAATTCGCACATCCTAAATTCCCTTCTAACCTGAGGCTACCACTTTCAACTCTGTTTGACGTTTATTCTAGAATTTAACTGTATATGTCCAAATAATATACCCATTTAGCTACTCCTTGATTATTTTCTAAGTTTTAAGCATTATATACTATTATATACTGCCCCTACCTGAGAATATTAGAAGGTAGGTCTTTTTCAACCCTTTTCAAGACCCTAAACCACCCCAACACATGTAGCCTCCCTTTTTCCCATATATCTAGTCTAGTTAAATTGTAATTTTGATTTTTGTTGATTTCAGTATTCATGTTGTAAGTATGAAAACATTACTCAAGCTGAACCATCTATTTTACTATGGCCATTGAAAAAATTTCCTGCTTCAATTTTTTTTTTTCCTCTGGAGTTAATAATTATCTTATTTTTAGGGATGCAGTGAAGGAAGGTTGCTTAGTTTTTGATGTATTTTTCACTTATTTAATGCTAAACATTCTAACAATTGTCTAAATCTTTCCCCAATGTCTTCATTCATGAATTATTCTATCAAATCAGTCTAACTGAGGAAAGTTTTCCTGGGGCCTTCTCTTCTGCTCCAGTCTGGTACACAGTTGTTACCTGTCATCTCTCTTCACTTATTATATTGGCTATTTCCTTCTGTTGCCTTTTGTCTTGAATCTCTTATTTTATGCACCTTTTGTACATTACTTTCTTGACTTCAACCTTGTTGAAACCTGAATCTGGTTCAGCCTGGTTTAGGTAGTGTACAGTTTTCAGAAACTTTCTAAGGAAGGATACTGGAGGAAAACATTTTATGACCTTTCATGAATGACTTTTGTATCGCCACATAACAGATTGTCACATAGTGGCTTAAAACAATAGTTCTGTGAGGTCAGGCAGCTCAACTAGGCTTTATACTCAAGATGTCACAAGGCCAGTATAAATTTCTTAAGACAATGACGTCTTATCTGGAGGCTTGGGACAAAGACCTAAGTAAGCTTCATTGGATTCCCCCATTGTTAGTATCTTTATCCCTTTTATTTTGGTCTGTTCAAATTTCCAGGAGAAAGATTTTTTTTTTTAATTTTTTCCCTAACAATTTAGGCTTAGGTAACTAAATTCTGAGAAACTAGGAAACCTCAACACACATTATTCAGATATTCATATAACAACCTGATTTCAGTACAGTATCACCACTCTAAATTATTCATGATATCCATCACTCCAGACACTACTTTTACTGTAACTGTGAACTAAATCTCTATGGGAGAGCGGGGGCGGGGGGATCAGACTCTCTGTGAGTATGGTAGATGTTGGACTTGTTAAACCAAGTCTCCACTTTTATTTACATATGGGCACACATGCACACACTCACACACACATGCACACACACATACAATCATAATGCCCTCCTTGTACGAGGAGATGCTACCCATCTCTAAGTCTTTTGAGGGATCTGTCAACTAAATTTTGTTGTTCCTTAGCTTTTCCCATTTCTGATATATAATTTGGCTGTATCAGATTTTCTAAATCAGTTATGCTTTGGCATGCCTTCCATCTTTCCCAATTATTCTTTTCTTGCTCTTGTCTCTTCTCTTCATCATTGTGCATTCCTGAATTTAAGAAAAGTCTCTTTTCTTTTCTTTAAAAGGACATTGAGGAAGAGGTTTGTTCAATATACATGTTGAATCACTGTATTTACTTGGAGACCCTCCATAATTTTAAACAAATATTCTTTTTCATTTGCAGAAAAATCCACTTCTAAATAGTAAAATATAAAGAATATGAATAATAAAATATATAATGCATGAAGAAAAATGCTGTCATAATCCCACTACAAAATAGCAACTTTTAGTTTTTAATACATATTTGTAGATGTTTTTCAAAATAAACATTCTAGAAATTGATTTTGTCAAAATAAAGCCACTAGTACATATAAATATACAGTAGCAAAAAATTGGAAACTATTTAAATATTAATAGGTGAAAGGATAAATTGTGATATATGCATTATAAGAAATGGTATATAGTCATGTACTGCATAATGACATTTTAGTGAACAACAGATTGTATATATGATGGTGGTTCCATAAGATTATAATGGAGCTGCCCTATACAGCTGCACCACTGTTTATCTTTCTTAGTATATTTTAACTGTACCTTTTATACATTTAGATACACAAATACCACTGTGTGACAACTGCCTACAGTACTTTGTATAATAACATACTGTACACCTTTGTAGCCTAGGAGCAATAAACTATACCATATAGCCTAAGTGTGTAGTAGGCTAGACAATCTAGGTTTGTATAAGTACACTCTAGGATGTTCACACAATGATGAGATTGCCTAACTATGCATTTCTCAGAACCTATTCCCATTGCTAGATGACGCATAACTGTACAGTCACTAAAAATAGTTTGTGTCCTATGCATTCACATAGAAAAATGCCCAACAGGTATTGTTAGGTGAACAAAGATCAATATTTAGAACATAATAAAATGAGTGTATATTTATTGATAGATAAAGTATATATATATAAAGCTAAGACAAATTTCTATATGACATAAAAATTTAGAAACAAATTAGGGTTTATCACTATGAGTGAAAGCTGAATATATACACACAGACAGAAACATGAAGGTATGTTTGTATGTATGTATATATTCATATATTTCTAGTGTGGAAGAACAAAATAATCAGCTATTTTGTGTTTTTAAAGTATGTTTCTAAGGATTATTTTAACACAAGAAAAAGAAAAACTCATAATTACTAACTAGGAAAATAATATGTGACTACATAATTTTTGCAGAGAATTTTTAACTATAAAATGAAAGGAAAAAATGTAAAAAAACTCTTAACTACATGCAAATTAACTCTGACCAAAATCATCCATACAATAAAAGCCACAAATAATAATGAAAAAACAGAAATTGTTTTAAAACAGTAAAATGATATACCCAAACAGGAAAACATATTTGCAAAATTATGACCAAAATTTTGATTATTAATATTTACATGCTTTCCAAGTCAATAAATATTTGTTTTTCCTATACAAAAGTTAATTAGGATAATAAGAGACACTAAATAAAGAAGGTAAGCAAATCTCCTAATTTAAGAAAAATATTCAAACAGCATTAAAAAGATATAAACAAATAAGATATGATTTTTATCGTTAGATTGGCAAAAAATTAGCGAATTGTGAATAATGAACTTACTACATATTGTTTATGGGTTCAAACTGGCATAATCTTTCTAAATAGAAATTTGGCAATTTAGGTAATAACTCAATGGTATTAAGTGTGTGAATAATGTTAAAAAATTTATCCTAAGGAAATAAGTATAAAAAAACACACATTAGCATTGGCTAGAAAAGAAAGTATTAAAAGTCAATATTTCCACACATTAGGAGAGTGGATATAAAAATTATAGGCCATCCATATAATATGATACTGTATAGCTATTAAAAGTGAGTATATATATCCATACTTGGCATAGAAGTATAAATTTTTGGTGTGTGTTTTATGATATCAATTATATTTTAAAAAGTGAAAAGACACTATATACACTTAGTGAAATAACTGACAGATGATAGATAACATTAATCATGTTTATCTTCAGTAAATATATTAAGACATTTTATTTAATTTTTGTGTTTTCATCTTTTATTTTAAATTCAAAGGGTTTGTTACATGGGTATGTTGTACGATGCTGAGGTTTAGAAATGGATAATCCTGTCACCCAGATGATGAGCATAGTACCCAATAGGCAGTTTTTCACTCCAGGCCACTTTCCTCCTTTCCACTTCTCATAGTCCTCAGTTTCTATTATTCACATCTTTGTGTGTACATGTACCCAACATTTAGTTCCCACTTATAAGTGACAACATTTGTTTTTCTGTTCTTATGTATATTTGCTTAGGATAATGGCCTCCAGCTGCATCCATTTTGCTGTAAAGGACATGAATTTTTTATGGCTGCGTACTATTCTATGTTGCATATGTACCACATTTTCTTTTTCTTTTACCATTGATGGGCACCTAGGCTGATTCCGTGTCTTTGCTATTGTGGATAGCACTGCGATGAACACATGAGTGCACGTGTCTTTTTTGTACAACTATTCATTTTCCTTCTGGTATATACAGAGTAATGGGGTTGCTGAGTCGAATAGTAGTTTTCTGAGATATCTCCAAACTGCTTTCCACAGTGGCTGAACTAACTTGCATTCCCACCAACAGTGTATAAATATTTCCTTTTTTCCTCAGCCTTGCCAGCATCTGTTAGTTTTTGACTTTTAAAAAAATCACCATTCTGACTAGTATAAGACAGTATCTCAGTGTGGTTTTGATTTGCATTTCTCTGATGATACAGTGATGATGAACATTTAGTTTATATGTTTGCAGTTTGTATGTCTTCTTTTGAGAAGTGTCTGATCATGTCCTTTGCCTATTTTTAAACTGGATTATTTGTGTTTTGCTGGTTGATTTAAGTTCCTTGCATTCTGCATATTAGGCTTTTGTTAGATGCATATTTTGTGAATTTTTTCCCATTCTGTAGGTTGCCTTTTTATTCAATTGATAGTTTCTTTTGCTTTGCAGAAGCTCTTTAGTTTAACTAGGTCCCACTTGTCAATTTCTGTTTTGTTTCCATTGCTTTCGGGGACTTAGCCATAAATTCTTTGCCAAAGCTGATGTCAAGAAGGATATTTCCTAGGTTTTCGTCCAGGATTTTTATAGTTTGAGGTCTTACATTTGTATCTTTAGTACACCTTAAGTTAATTTTTATACATGGTGAAAGGTAGGGGTCCAGCTTTATTCTTCTGCAAATGGCTAGCACCATTTACTGAATAAGTCCTTTCCTTCACTGTTTATTTTTGTTGACTTTGTCAAAGATTGGATCATTGTAGCTGTGTGGCTGTATTTCTGGGTTTTCTGTTCTGTTTCATTGGCCTGTCTATTTTTGTACTGGTGCCAGGCTGTTTGGGTTACTGTAGCCTTACAGTACAGTTTGAAGTTGGGTAACGTAATGCCTTGGGCTTTGTTCTTCTGGCTTAGGGATTGCTTTGTCTATTCAAGTTCTTTTGTCGTTCTATATAAGTTTTAGAATAGTTTTTTCTAATTCTGTAAAAAATGGCATTGGTATTTTGATAGGAGTAGCATTGAATTTGTAAAATTGTTTTGAGCAGTATGACCATTTTAATGATATTGACCTTTTAAGGACAGTTTAAAAACATGTTGGTCTCATTAAAAAAAATTTTCTAAAATTTCCTAAAATTTAAATTACCCAGTAATTCCATGAACTACTTGAGTAACAAACAATTTTATGCAACCTAAAGAAACCTAAAGAAATGTCCAACTGTGACTTTAAGATAATCAAAACTAGATTTTCCTTCATGAGCCTGACATAATCAGGTGAAATCTTTTGAAGAGGTTCTAGAGTTCAGTGATTCAGAACCATGGATATTCTCTCTCTCTCCCTCTCTCTCTTTCTCTCTCTCTGTCTCTCTCCTTCCCTCCCTCTCTGTTTCTCTCCAACTCCCTCTTTCTCTTTCTGTCTTCATTATTGGCTTTGAAGAAGCAAGAATCTATGAATTCCATACCTATAAGGTGATAAATTCTGCCTACCAACAACCAGAGGAATCCTGCAGTCAGATTCGTCCCTATTTAAGCCTCCAGGGGAGAATACAGCCTGGCTGACACCTTGGTTTCATTATTTATCTTGAAACCATGAATGGAAACTCAGACCTAGACTGCTGACCTAGAGAAAAGGGGTGTTTCAAGCCGCTAAGTTTTTGGTAAATTGTTACCCAGCAATAGAAATCATGCATAGAGAAAAAATCTGAAAGGCTAAAATAACAATAGTTTTTTCTGCATACAAGAAATGTCAGGGTGAAGTGGGGTGTCATTAGTGAGAATGTAGGTGATTAAATGGAACTTGCATTTTTTACTTTATAATTTTATATTGTTTCACACTCTTCTGTACATACTATTTCTTAATTTTTAATTTAAAAGTAAATAAAAGACTTAGAAAGGTAAAATGCAGGTGATGATCTAAGGAAACCAAATCTAGGCAGATAAAAACTTATTTTTCTCATTATTTCAATAGGTGGTCTGTGAATTTTCACTTTTTTGACACTGTGTTATGTCAGTGTCATCGCTCAAGGTAGTAGATTTCAATGAAGAGCTATTCACAGAAAGGTGAAGGATTACTGGAAACCCACAAAAGTTGTGTGAAAGGTTACTGGAAATCAACAATGAAAAATCTTAGGGCTATCAAAAGTAAAGAACTGCTACTACCCACCTACGCAAGGTTACCAGAATTCAGAAGAACTATCATCATGCTGTCCAACAGGAGTTGTGGCCTTTGGTTGAAGAACACAACTGTAGTCCCCCAGAAAGTAAACAGGGATAATAAATATTCTGATCTTACTCTGTTTTTAAGTCTAATCTCCTACAGTTGCCTTCCATTTAACAAATATAACCAGAAGGCAGGCATCAAAGGAAATGCTGATGCAATATATAAAGATTAGCTTGGAGAGGCATAATCAAGGTGAAAAATGGATTTGGAAGGGCGGATAGGAGAATATATCGAAAACCATTCCTTCTGCCCTTCACATGTACTACTGATATTTTACCAGATCCTCTCAAAAAGGTTTCCACAACAATGTAGCACACATGCACACACAACACACACACACACACACTTCCACAGATTGGCACTTGTTAACTACTACATAATTATTAGTTTCATTTGTCATATTCTTGCCTGATATGTATCATGGTGACTATCATCTGTGCATTTTATATAAACTGTTATAGAAGCGGAAATAAAATGATAAATTTACATAAGTCATTGTTGTTATAAAACCTGCTTCTCTGCTGGTTGTAAGGCAAAAATTGATAATGACTCTCAGGATATTTTATATGTGTTCCATTGACCTCTTTCCTTCTATAAGGACCTTAGCTAGACAGGGTTCTTTAAACAGTGACGTGAATCACAGATCCACTCCTACATGATACAAATTCTTAATGACTTGTTTTTACTGAGTTGACATTTTTTTTTTGACAAAAACTCTTGGCTAAGGGAATACTAACAAATGCCTCAATGAATCTCTTGGTTTCCAGGTGTAGTCTTCCTTGCCCTCATTAACTATCAAGGCCCAAATTCCTCTTGGAAATTGAAATAAATATCCTTAGCCAATATCTCTTTCTCTAGATACTGGTTTAGCGAAATGAGAGAACAAAAATAGTGATTGCATTTCTTTGTGAAAATCTTCCTGTCCTGAGTTTTATGACTTTCTAATTCACTGAGCCCAAGGTCACAAATTATGTAAGTCATTTATTAGGTATAATCATAAGGCAGTCACTCTAAACACCATCTATTGGTTTGCACAGCTGTCCTGTGGGCTTTGTGAGAAATACAACTCTATAGAGCCTATATTTTAAGACACATACCACATCCTGTGTATTACCTTAGTAGGGCATCAATCTATTCCAATACTTAGTATCCCATGATTAATTAGCCATCATTAAAGATGACTGTAAGTCAAAGCACTCTAATTAGTACTCAGTCTCTGTGGCTCATAGTGACCACTGTGCCCACTTTTTCTCTGATGTTGAAGCACAGCTACCTACTGTCTGCTACTATTAACTTCTATAGTCTCAAGGACATTAAAAGATATGGACTCCTTCTTAAAAGTTGTCATAGTGGTTTCGTGGTTTCTTTTTTCCCGCCCATTTTGTTATGTTTGTTATCGAAAGCCTTCACATTTTTCTTTTTCCTGAGTATGTGCTCTCAGGTAATTCAAGGCAGATGTTTCATACTGCACTCCTTACAATTAGAATTATAATCTTGGCGACTAAATGCTACAGTGTCTTGATCGCCCAATGTTTTATCTCTTCCTGAATCTGGTATCCTGCAACCACTGGTAATAATTTGAGAAATATGAAGTCATCACATGCCACAGATTACCTGTGTCCTGTTTCTCCCTGCCAGGTCAGTTTTCTGCACACTCTTCAAACAAGGAAGGAAGCCAATCCTATACATCAGCTTTATAATTCAATTTCCCAGTGCCATTTCAGTGTAGGTCCAGATCCCAGCAAGTTAAGTACGTTCAAATATGGTAATTTGGAAGAGGTCAACAAAGAGAACATTTACAAAGCTATGGGTAGGGTTACATAAAACCAAAAAGGGATTGCAAGGTATATTAAGACTAGCAACAGAAAACAGCTTACACCACTCTAGATTGCAAGGGTCAAAGAATGTGGTTATTAAAAATGTTATAACAGACAACCATCAATATAGATGCATATATTGCCCATCAGAGTGGAATAAATGCACCATCTCACTCTCCTTCTGCCTTCCAATTTTTTGGCAGTGATTTTTATTATTTGACCTCAATAAGAAACCAAAGTGTAAGAGAGCATACTTGTGCAGTCTATAAAAGTCGGTTTCCCAGGGCATGGAGAAGGATGGAGAAGGGTCGGGAACTGGTCTGAAATAGCCAACAGGGAAAATACAGAAAGCCCAGTTTCTGAAAATTATTCCATTCTCATATACCTGAAGGTGTTAGTAAATGCTTCTGGAAGAGGGTTTTTTTTTCATTTACAATTCATTAAACTATAATAACGAATGAATGCATAAAAAAGAAGAACTTCTATCTCTATTACATGGTCTACCAGAAAACATTCCCTCTTTAATAGAAAACAAAGGAAAGGGAATTCTAGGAAATATCATTCAGCCTAGTCAATTTAACGTTTGACAAAGTCATCACAGTATACCTATTATAAACTTTACAATCATTCACATCTCTTTAAAAATATATTTTACTTCCAAATAAAGACAACAATATAATGTTTTTATCCGAATGATGCAATTGGCCTTGTGGAAATGATAACAACTCCTTCCCAGAAGATGTATACAAAGATCCTGTTTTGTCTTTAGGTGATGTTCATTCCTCTAGTTGATTCACACATAAATATTCTGCAACAGAAATACTAAGAGTAAAGTTAAATACCATTAACAAATTCTATGTTATGTATGAGGAAAATGTGAGAGTAGAAAAATATTTGGTTAACATATATACAAACATATGTAAATCAAAGTAATGAATTTTTTTTTCTTTCTTTTTTTTGAGACAAGGTCTCATTCTGTCATTCAGGCAGGAGTGTAAGGTATTTTCTTTTTTCTTTCTTTCTATCTTTTCTTTTCTTTCTTTTTTTTTTTTTTTTTTTGAGACAGGGTCTCATTCTGTCATTCAGGCAGGAGTGTAAGGGCATGATTGTAGCTCACTGCAGCCTCAAATCCCTGGTCTCAAGGGATTCTGCCACTTTGGCCTCTTGAGTAGCTGAGATTACAGGTGTGAGCCACCACATCTGGCACACATTTTCATAATTATTTTAGTCCATACTTCTGAAACTAGTGACACAGTCATAGCTGGTATTTATAAATGGCAGTTATAACTACCTTCTTCCAATACCTATTCTACATCCACTTTGCCATGACTTAGAATGAGTGAAAGATAGGTAGGGTTAAATAGGGAGGGATATGTCTTTATTTGTACTGTTTCTTAATGTATAATCATCTAGAATTTACGAGGAATCAGGTACAGTGTTCTTTGTGTCATACTGTCACTTCCAGGGAGTAACAGAGAGAAGCAGATGTTTCCAAAGCAATTTCATCAACAAATAAGAATTCAACAGATGTCATCTCTTCTAAAAGTTAGCATGACTATCTCTTGTTTATATTTTCTTAAACTCTCTCAGATATCTCCTAGAAAAAGTACAGTAAAAAGTAAAATTGGCATTTTAGTTAGGTACATCTTTTTTACTTTTTTTTGTTTATTTTCTATTTTATTTTGTTTGTTGGTTTGTCTCTTTTTTTACCTAGTCCACTGCTTACCTCTTTCCTCCCATAAAAGCCTGTCACAAACTAAGCTTCACGTGAAAATTTTGTCAGTATCCTTTGAAGACTTTAATCTATGAAATTAATTAAAATATGTACAATATAGAAAAAAAACAGGCTTCTTCGGCTCTCCATTTGAGATTTCTCTACACTGAATTATTAATTAGAAATACCTGTGTATAGATACAGTTATTCAGATGGCCACTGATCTACCTCTTATGGCAAATATTTGTCTTTCACTTCTACCAAAAATATCAGGTTTTCGTTTTAGCTTTAGAAATAAAATTTTATGCCCACGTTTTCTGCCTGCATTCTTTTACTGTCAGTCATGACCAATGACACAGACTATGATTTCGAAAATGACCTTGAAAATATGCCTGCTATGTTTCCCTATAGTCCTTTTATTTTGTTGCTTTTGTTCTGACATCTGTAATATTTATAATAAGTCACTGAAATTTTCTTAAAATTTAATACCATATATATGTTTCTTTTTATGCAGAAGATGAGAGATATTAGATAGGCAAACACTGATAAGGCAGAAAGGACCTCACTCAAGTGTTATATCTGTGGGGAGATAGAGTAGTGAGGAGTCCTAGGCTGTCAGAAGTAGCATGAAGGGTGTAAGAAAAATTGCTCTCAAAATAATAATTTGCTTGAGAATTTAATCTTATGTGTGTATAGAATGTCAGATAAATATGTAGGGAAGTGTAACAGTACCTCTTTTTATTTATTTTACATTTTATAAAACAATAAAAAATAGAACTTTGCCTCTGGATAGAAGTCTAGTAGTCTCAAGAACAGGAAATCTGTAAGACCTAAATTGGATTTCTGCCTGAATGCATTTCTTCAGTACTATATTGAACCCGAAAGTTAAATCCCAACTAATTGAAGAGTTCAATTCAAGTCCTGTTCTTCAAGACAGGTAGCTCTAAAGTTAATACCTCCACTGAACACAATAAGAGATGCCTGCTATTTTCTTGTGTAGTTTCAAGAAAAAAAAAAACCCAGATGGCAATATTGTATTTACCTGAAACATAGAAAGAAGTACAGTAAAGTTTTTGCCCAATTTTTAGAATACCCTATTATGTGGTATGGAATAATCATTGACGTTATTCTTATAGTACTAATAATTTTTAGGAGCTCAAAAAAATTCTTTGTGATAATGTTTTCAGAGATTGTACCTCTCAATTCATGCTTATTTTATGGTGAGGAACTTACTAACACTATTTTGGAACAAATTTATAGTTTCAAAACCAGTTCATTTAATATTGGGCCCTTTACAATCACAAATAACCTCAATAAATATCAAAGGTGTTTTTTCGTTTTTTTTGCACATACATAATTGGTGACAAAAATGAATCCATATAATTAGTTCCTGACTTAGTGAAATTGTGGTAGAGTTGAGTGATGCTTAAATATGAAATAATTAAACCTTAGAGCTTTTGAGACTTCTTTTGCATGAATGAAAGCTTATAGCAAAAACAATTTATACAAATGCAAAGCATTTTACAAAATATAATTAGATGTAAAATTTAAAATGAATAGTTACATAGCTAAATGCATATCCCAAATAATATTTACTTCTACATCACTTTAGAGTTAACAAGGCACTTTCTCATATATTACCACATTTGACCATCATAACAACCTATTTCATTATCATTATCCTTTTTATGCAGATGAGAAAACTGACCCCATGCTGTAGAGCTTGAAGTGGCATAACTGGACTTAGACACAGATGTTTTAATTCCATGCAACTATTCTGAATGCTAATAGAATGAATTTAACAAAGATGTATCGTGCACACCAATTCTGTGTGCAGCATCACACTCTGCATTGGTAGTGCAGCAAAGAAGTTGCTCTTGAGATAATTGTAGAAATACCTTGTAAAAAAATAAACATAACTTACACATGTAGCAAAGAAGCATGAGGTCAATCAGCAGCCCTATATGTCAGCTCCTTTTGAAAGTAAACCTTGCTTACTATATAAATTGGTAGCTTTTCTCCTTATAACTAAGGATAATGGAGGGCTTTTTAATATGTCCATTCAAAAAGCAAATTGAGACTATTGGTGTATTATCTTTGAAGTGCTACCAATGTCCAATATCCAATCTAAAAAAAAATCAAGATTTATTATGTTGCAATGGTGGAAATAGCTAAGGATCACAGAAAATTAGCACAAACTTCTTTATTAATATTTTTATGGTGTTCATTCTGTCAGAAGAAACCCACAAATGGCACCTCTGTCTGTTCCACTGGCATGAAGTTGTAACATCTAATAGAAGTGAAAAGATATGTTCATTTCCCCAGATACTCCGTAGAAAACTCTGACATGTCCTTGTTCACAGAGCAGAAATAAACATTTATTTCAACCATGGAAATCTCTTTGGGGAATTTAGATTCTGTGGCTATTCTGTTTTGTGATACAACACAGGTTTTATTCTACCTATTCTTTTTAAAATAAAACCTGTATTCCATGGTACATAACGAAGTGGCTCTTATTGATTTAAATCACAGTCTTACGTGTATTACTTCTAAATGTCTTATTAGGTTGGCCTACCTGTAGTTACTGAGTCTTTATTATATGAAACTTTGTATTCCTCTAAACATGAAATTATCCAAGAAAAACAGATATGATGTGTTTTCTGTTTGATTTTCACCTTTATGCTACTGAGCTCAATCCCTATAATCTGTAGTCTCACATCATGGATGAATTATCTTTTGGAATCAAAGTCTGTCATTTCTGGTGCATTATGCTTTATGGAATAATCTGTAATTTAAGAAAGAGACTTCAGTGGCAATCTAACATATGGCATACTATCCTAAGAAGACCAATGCTTGTCTTACATTGCAATTAAGGTTGTTTAAAAATTGTGACGTTCAGTCTTTCAAATATGTCCAAACTACATAAGTACTATCCTAAACACAAATTGTAGCCATTGGCAGCCATACACATATAATTTTGATTAATTATATTGATCAAGTCTCATTTCTAGCAAGTTGAAGAGAATCTCAAGTGTCTATCTATATGCAGTTTGTTGGCATTGGGTAAAGAATATAACAAATTTTTCTTCTGCTTATAGGATTTTAAAGTGGAAATCAGACAACATAGTTCGGCATCATTTGAAATGCAAAATAATGTATGTGGTATTTGTGGTCTTTTAAAAACTTTGGTGAAGTGATTTTCTCAAAATCTTTTTCATTCTACATAAGAGTAACTAGATACAAGGTAATGCATTGTTTTACCTAGAAGCCAGATCTTTCAGCTGGTAAAGTGATTTGGAAAGTATTGCTTATGAAAGCAATTTGGGCAACCCATTTTGATTAGAATACTAAAGAAGAAAACCTATAAGCATTTCAATAAATAATATTTATGTACTCATTTAGGAAACAAATTTATAAGAAGTTGTTGAGATGTATTCACATAAATAAACACTTCTTTAAATCTATTGGCATATCTTAGCATAGTATGAAGCCAAGTTTTAATTAGGAGGAATGGCCTGTGGCTGTGGATTAGACACTGGCTAAGAGCTGTGAATCTGAATCTATACTCTTTCTTTAAATTAGTTTAAATATATATTGATTTGTTACAAATATTTGGGGTCAAAAATGTTTTGAATCTCTTGTTAATACATCACCAATTAAAATATACTGGCTATTATTGAATATTTCTAAACTGCAGTGTTACTCCCAGTATTTTCTTGAGATGCATGTGAGATTTAAATAAGTAGAGTTTAAAGGAGTAATCATAAAGAAACAAACAAACAAGCAATCTTTATGGAGCTGTTTTTGTTTCACAAAGTTAAGGCCCAGTCTACATTGTCGAGTAATCAATAAATTTTGAGCAATTGGGTAATTTAGCTATTTTAGTAGTAAATATCTGACTATACTAATTTGTTCTTTTATGTCCTATAATGTTACCAGGAAATTAAAGTTGTATTCTTATGGCTAGAATATAGAAAATAGCAAGAAAACAACACTGCCTTTTAATCCTTTTCATCCAACCAATGTAAAGCTCAGCACCTTACACATTATACAAATTAAATAAATGTTATCTCATTTTTAAAAACAAAGATTTTTAACCAATTTTTAAAACAGTTGAAGTTAGCTGGTAGGTAACTTCATGGATTTTTGATATGTAGTATAGAGACTTGGTACAAGCCTGGATTCTGAATCTGGTTTTTTCAGGTTCAAATCCTGGCTCTGGCACTTATTGATCTCAAGTGTATTAGTCACTCGTGTCTCAGATTCCTCAATGTAAAATGGAGCAATACTATATACCTCAAAGGGTTGTTGTGAGAATACTTGAATGAATATATGCAAAATGCCTAGAACAGTACCTGCACATAATCAGTTCATTGTGTTACCTATTATTATTAATTATAATTAGATACAGTGGACATTATTCTATTTGCTCTAAGATTGTTGGAATGTGTCAAAGTCATTATTTGCTGTCTTTTTTGGGAGTAACTCACTGTATTTGATTTCTGAAACTCTGATTTCTGATCCTTTTATTTGCACTGCTATTATTCCGTTTACATATTGGCAAACTGGGTATTCTATTAGTAGCTTACTTCAGACTTTTTTTTTTTACATGGTAAGGGCTAATAAAATATATGACACTTTTCAAATAAAGAAATATATGTCTTCCAGTAAATCGGTAGAGAATTGCATTTAAACATGTGTAACATCATTCATCTGAGTATCTTAAAATGGCCTTAGGGACAAGTATGATTCTATTTAAGAGCCAGAGAAAATGAGATCTGAAATTACTTTTTCAAAAGGTCAAAAGGCAGAAAGCTAGTAACAAAATTGAGGTTTCTGAATTTGTACTTGAGCAGCCTAATCAGTAAGCTTACCTGAGTCTTCTCAAGTTGTCCTAATGACCTAGATGGGTGAACAGTTAATTTTCCACATGAGTGCATTAGACATAGGACCACTTTTCTCCATCACTCTCTTTGGCTCTTCATTGTCTTTCCCACGCTGATTTCCAAGAAGCCTGTGTGTTTCTTTGATGAGAAGTTTCTTGCAAAGCTGAAATAAGCTGAATAACTTTTTCCTAGTGTACACTGGAATTGTCCCGGTTTTTGCACAGACATGGTCTGATGAACTCTCAGAAAAATGGATGTAAAGCCTCTCTAGATATGGTATCCTGGACAGAAAGACCTTTAGTCTCCTCTCTTGCTACATGAGATAATCTTCTCTGGTTAATGTGGATTCCAGGGAAGGGGTTCATAACAATTGCATTGCTTCTGGAGGAACTTCCCTTAGTCAGATAAGGGAAAGTTCACAGAAAGCCTCTCTGAGAGTTTTAGGGGAGAAACAGGGTAGAAAGACGGGGTGGTAAGACAAGTTCAGAAAGATCTTCGTTCTGAGGCTGCTTCTTTAGTTCAAAGTACTTAGCATGTCAAAGTGCCACACTTTGTAGTGCCATTTTCTGAGCTTCAGCACATCTGTTGTAGACTTCTTTTTCTTTGTACCTCCAACGCAAGCAAGGTATTGATATATCTTTTTTCACTTATCTTACATTTTTTTCTCAATGAGATCTGCATTTGCTCTATCTTCATCATCTGATACATTCCATGAGTGCCCTTTTAAGACTTATCCCATGTCTTTTCAATCTTATATTAACCTCACTTTTCCTGTCTCAAATTGACTTCATTGAATTACCAAGTATTTTATATCAAATCTACATTATCTTGTAATCTGGAGCTAAAGGAAATCAGGGTCTTCTCATGCAGAATTGGGTTTATGCCAGCTTGAGGTTTTCAGAAATCCAGATAGTCCACCAATATTTAAAGCTGGGCTCATAAACCCCTAAATAACTCCTTGTTGAACCAGAGATGTGATGATTTGATGTAGGTCATGAACTCCTATGAAATTGGGTGTCAAGAATCCTGTGTGTCTGTGTGTGTGCAAATATGTATATATACATATATCTCATATGTATGTGTATGTGTGTATATATATATATATAGAAAAATATGTGTATGTATATATAGAGAGAGATAAAAATAGATGACTTTTATAGGAGAATTTTTACTGCTTTCATCAGATTCTCAACAAGAACCAAGACTCAAAAGAAGAAATGAAAAATTTGAAATATATATGTAATATAGGGGCAATAGAAAAATCATTTTAATAAATAGGAAAGGCTTTTTCAAATGCAAAGAATATGATATTGATAATAAAAACTTACAGAAGTGATCAGAAGAGTATTCATTAGAGACACTATAAACATTTGAGTTGGATATAAAATGATGAGTGGCGTTTACCTGTGTGGAGAGTAGGGGAACATTCAAGGAAACTGTTTCTATTTCATTAAAAGCCTGAAGAAAAATTTTGAAAAAGGGCCCACTTACAGGATAGCAATGCTAATAACTTCTATTTTTATCATCAATGACTACATAATCAGTCCTGTGTAAACTATATTATATAGATTTAGTGTTCACTGTACCCCTATAAGACAGGTACTATAGTGTATTTAATTATCCTATTTTACATATAAAAAACTGATGTTCAGTAATGATAGTAAGTTGATACGTATGATATATTAATAACCAATAAGTGGACAAGGCAAAATGTAAACCTTAACCATTAAACTCTGCCTAGCCAGTGCTAGCTGGAGTGGTTGGTTGATTTTATTATGAAAATAGAAATAAGATTCTGCAGGAATTAAATTGGCACATAAAACCCTATTCATCTCTCATTCAAATTTAGTTAGCTTGTTAATAAGAATCCACATCATCAATGACATCTTGGTCTGCTGTGACTGAAAAGCTGTTACCACTGATTTCAAATGTATAAAATTAGTATTTAACAAACTATTTTAAGCCTTTTTTCACTTTTAAATGACTAAAAGTGTTATTTAATAATGGAAATTCTTGCTAGCCATTGTCTTCTTTACCATGTTACTGTCTTATAAGATACCCTTATTAAAATGCTAATTAAAGCTCTGAAAAAAGTTGAAGAAATTCTGCAACTCATTTTAAGTAAGAATAGATATTAACACCTTTCACTTTGTGATAATGTGCCTTGTCATTGCTAAATAATATAAAGCTGCTTTTTTCTTCATATTTAACAAAATGAATTGGAGACAAGCTGCTGACCTTTTAATAAGAGTCTCACTAGAACACTGAGTCAGAAAGCAAATTGAATTGGTAAGCAATTATTAGGGATTATACTTAGTTTTGGACTCTAATCAGTGTGAATGGAATGTGCAGCTACCATAGACATGGTTGGAGTTGAATCAGGAACTTGTATTATTAGACTACAGAATGCTTGTATGTTGAATGGACCAGAAGATATTTTGTCAGTCTTATAAGACTCTAAGAAATAAAACAGATGCTAAATGCCTAAGTATAAAATGATTTTTTAAAATTAACCTGCTCAACATTTTTTCATATATTAAATGATTCAGAATAGAAACTCATAGTATTCCAGCTCATTGTAAATATCTTTATCTTCCTTGAAATAAACAAACTGACAAAAAATAATCCCAGAAATTTTAGAGTAGAAGGTGATGATTTTACACATTATTATTTTGTGGAAACTTACCTCATATTAGTCAGAAGGGCTCTCCTGCAGAAAATCGTTTTGGGATTTTTCAAGCCAGCCACTGTTTCAGTGTACTGCAAATGTCAAGGCACCTCCAGCTTTTGCTAAACTAAATGAACATACGAGTTAGCCACAGTTAAAAGGTAATAATTTTTTTTCCCCATTTTTCCTTTAGGGAAAGGTTCTTGCTCTGTCCCCTAGATTGGAGTGCAGTGGCACAATAATGGCTCAAGCAGCCTCCAACGCCTGAGCTTAGACAATCCCAGCACCTCAGCCTATTGAGTAGCTAGGACTGCAGGTGCATGCTACCACACCCAGCTAATTTATTTTTTATTTAATTTTAATTTTTGTAAATAGTTGGGATCTTGCTATGTTGCTCAGGCTGGTCTTGTACTCCTCCTCCTCTCTTATTCTTTAAATCATTTCTAGATTACATATAATATCCAAGACAAGGTAAATGCAATGTAAATTGTTGTTACATTGTATTATTTAGGGAATAATGACCAAAAAAAGTCTGTACATGTTCAGTACAGATGCGACCATCCATTTTTTTAAAAAAATTTACAATCCATTGTTGGTTAAATGTATCAATGCAGAACCCATGGATACGGAGGGCTGACTGTATTTTTATGTTACAGAAACTTCTAGCACTGCAATGTTATCAATTTCTCTTATGTGTAAGTTTCTATTTTTGTATACTTAGTTCTTTAATCAATTAAAGGTGAACTTCGTGAAAATATAAGGAAGAGTTCTACTTCATTTATACATTTCTTTTATATTTTTGCACTGCTTATAGTGTGTTTAGTTTTCTTATAAGACCCTGTGACCATTGTTTCATTTCCCACCAATTGTTCAGATATACGTAAATATTTTACATATATGATAAAATTTAATTTGTCAAATTCTTAAGAAATCTGGTTGAGATTTTGATTGTTGAAATTTAAGTAATACATTTAGGGAGACTTGGCATATTTTTTATATTGAGACATTGCCACCAAAAAGAAGGCATGTCTTACCATTTATTAACATCTTACATTTATCATTAATCTTTCATATTTTTATTTAAATGGTTTTTGGACATGTCTTTGAAGATTAACTTATAGGTGTTTTAAAAATTATTTTGTTATTATCAAATGTTTAATTTTCCCCAGTTAGTAGTTGCTGCTATTAAAAAGATCTATTAATTTTTTCATTTTTAATCACACTATTTTATTAGTTCTTATTCAAAGAGACCCTTCATACAATACCTCTTTATTGATCTAGAGCCCTCTGATATTGACCATGCATGTAATACCCTCTTCATTCTATTGTGAAAATACTAGTATTACAAATTTTGCCTACTAATTATTGTTCTTACCTAAGTCACACTAGATCTTCGGCCATCTTTCTTAGTGAGATACATATTACAGTCTTGCAGTATATGAATCCTGACGATGGGTGAATGCACAGATAAATGAGAAAACTTGAATTTGAGAGTGATTTTATGTGATTTCATGCCAGTCTCTTAACCAGTCTAAGGTTTTTTTTTTATTCACATCTATAAAAGGTGAGAAGAAAAATAATACCTAAATTACAGGTGGTTTTATGGAACAAGTAAAATAACTTTTTAAGCTATAAAATAATGAAAAATATCTCGTGTTATTTCTATTACTATAATACTTTGGCTATAAGTAATGTTATGCCTATAGGATTTTTCTTTTAAAAGTTCTTTGGTTTGATACATCTTGAGGGTACATTTTTCTTAGGTATTCTATATATTCGTTTATAGAAAAAAATACTGGGCCAATATAAGTGAAAAGTGGAAATTAAACTTCAGAAATTTCACACCACAAAATAATTAAATGTTACCTGTCTACGTAGAAATACACTATATGTGTCTTTTGCCTAATTTAAAACTACATGAATTTTAGTTTTCACATTTTAATCCTAGAGAGTAACATGATGGGTAACTGAAAGTGGTCAATTTGATTTTTTAGTTTATTATCACCTTACTGTGGCTTTTCGCAAAGTTACTTAATCTGTCTCTCTTTTGCTAATTGTAAAAAAGAAAAATAATTGTTGAAATAACTATGGCTTAAACAAAAATGGATGAGCTAACCATATGGAATGTAGATTTTTTACAGATATTAAAATGTTACTTTAGCAACAATAATAATTTTATTTCAAGGAAGACTGATGAAATGTAAATTTTGGTCTCAAAAAAACACTCCAACAGGATTAGTAAAAAGGCCTATAAGATCTTTCAAGACCCTGACTACCTCTTTCAAAACATCATTTCTTGAGTAAAAAGTAATCAGAAACATTCTGTGTTCCTCTTGAAATTGATGTGATCTAAAAAAAAAAAATTAACACAAGAGAAATAAAAAAAGATGTAAGAAATTTGGGTCAAACTTAAATGTCAACAAATCCTCTCCTTTGTCAGGGACATAAAAGATGAAAATGTTTAGACTTTATTTAACTTGAAAAGAGCAATGCTTTAACACTTGGAATCTTCACTATTTTACTCTCTATTATTTTAGGAAATAAAAAAATCTCAGACTAGGAAGAAACATTAGGGTTATCTATTCCACTGTGGTCAATGACTTAACCTCTTTTATTGTATTTCACTCGAATGTTGGCTTATTCTCCTATCTATTCCCTCACACAAATTGTTTCAATTTGGAAAAACTGTACTGGCTAGCTATTGCTTATATTGATCTTGAATTTACTTCCTAGAGATGTCTTAGATCCTAGATTCAAATAAAGTAAAAGCAGAAGAAAGAGCAGCTGAAGCTACACAGTATGATGTTATGTGATAGATCTGTACCCTTATGTTTTGCAGAGAAAAGAACACAAACAAAATGAGAAAATAAAAAAAGAAGACACCCAGAAGGGTAATTGTTCTCGGTACTTTCTAACTATAAGAAGAGGCATTGTAATTTAAACAAAGGTGTCATCCAGGAGACAGGCATGCATTTGGCATGATCCTAATATATAGTCCTTAGAAAGACAAGTAGAAGGAAAACACCACCCCTCACATACAATCTATAGTTGGAAAATGGATAAATTAATACAGATACAGACCTAGCAATTTATGCATATGTAAAGTTCTATGGCTTTATCTCTATATCTGCAATCATTTTTATATTACAGACACAGAAATTTTTCACGAGAACATGCTGGTATTTGAAATGTTCCAAAAAATCTGTTCCATTTAAGTAAGCCTATCTTAGTCTATTCCCCCATCTTCCAAAATCATGACGCAAAACAAATATCAACTAATGACAGAATCCAGAAACAAAGCTTTTTAGAGAGACAAGGAAAAGCATGGTAGTGGAGAGTAAGTTGCATCAGGCCAGACACGGTGGCCCACGCCTGTAATCCCAGCAATTTGGGAGGCCAAGACAGGCAGATTACCTGAGGTCAGGAGATCGAGACCATCCTGGCTTACATGGTGAAACCCCATCTCTACTAAAAATACAAAAATTATCCGGGTGTGGTGGCACATCCCTGTAATACAAGCTACTCGGGAGGCTGAGGCAGGAGATTCACTTGAGTCCGGGAGATGGAAGTTGCAGTGAGCTGAGATCATCCTACTGCACTCCAATCTGGGCGACAGAGCAAGACTCTGTCTCAAAAAAAAAAAAAAAAAAAAAGTTGCAAGCATCTGAACTCCAGGCCTTTAAAGAGAAAATGTTAAGTGCAAGGGATGGTTCCTGTTCTCAAGAGATTGGGGAAGTTGGCATGTTCCTGAGGCAGAGACTGCAGCACCAGGGGAAAAGGCAGGGAACAAGGGTTACCTAGAAGCTGAGAGGTACATTCTTACTCACATGATTTATGGAGGAAGAGTTTTCTGGAAGGGGGAAGTGAGATAATAGGACAGGCCAAAGAAAAGACATAAGCAAAAGTGTGGTCTCAGTTGAAGACTAGCCTCAGCCTGATCCAATGGCAACTCAGGAGTACAAACTGCCCCAACGAATTGGTCAGAGCTTGAGACTATCCTTCGCTACCCCAATACCAGGCCATCATTAGTTTAGGGATATCCTGGGGCATACTTAGGGTTGGCCTGACATCCCAGGCAAAACAAAAGACAGTTTCGAATAAAATCAGAGGCATATAGGATGTAGGAAGAATTATTTACAGCCTCAGAGTATTAGACTTTAAGTGTTGAATAATTCCAATCAAAAGTCAGAGTTAATATTTTGGTTTTTAGTACTGGTGTGGGGGCCTATCAGGTATGAATGGTGCCTACATGTCCTTTTCAAATGAGCAAAATTTTAATATTTACTCAAAATCGTTTGGTTTGAGCATTGCACTCATACCTGTAGACAGGAGAGATGGGATATACTGATTGACTTTGAAAGTCTGAGTCCTTTGGCCTGGTAATGGGGTCAACTAATCCAGGACCATATGGATTATTAAAAAGAGGTATAGAAATAATGGGAAAATGAAAGGAAAAGTGGTTGTCAGAAAGCAAGCACATGTCTGTTACTATTACCCGGTACACTCTTGTGTTTATTGACTGGGGTACAGAGTCCACGTGAGACTCAGACATTCCAAGGAAAAAAATGCCTGATGTCCTCTAACCTTCAGTCCAGAGCTCTTTCTATCATGCCGATTTCTTCACAATCCCTCTGCTTAGTTTCTTCTAAACCTTTCTAATAAAATCGTAGGTAATTTTCCATTAGAGTTGTAAAATAGTAGTAAGTAATGAATTCTTAGTTGTATTCTACTGCTCATTTTCTTGTGTTAATCACTGCCTTGCATTAAGATCATCTTTCCACAGTGTTTTAAAGAAATTATAGACACCTGGGACTCATTTTCACAGGTTCCAATTTAAGAGATTCAGGCTAGAGTATGGATGCTTATATTATTCAAGGCACTCTACAAGTGATTGCATGCCAATTAAAACTTCTATTAGGTTGGTGCAAAAGTGACTGCGATTTTGACAATTACTTTCAGTGGCAAAAATTGCAACTACTTTTGCACCAACCTAATCATATCTATGTTTGAAAATTGCTAAAATCAAGGAACCTGCATAAAGAGATTGACTGATTTTCTGTTATATTCTGGACCAGTTCCTTTAAGATGAGTGCTTAATTCAGCAATTATATATTTGCAAGTTTTGATTCATCTTACATAAAAGGCCCATAGGGCAAATATCACCAGGCTTCTATAAGTAGCGGCAGTCACATTATAAGTTTAGGGAAGGCGTTCTTGGCCATCATTAAAGAGTGAAGCAAAACTTCACTCTTTAGAAACAAGTTTTAAAAATATTCCTTTCTAATAGTATTTCTTTTATATATAATATTGGGGAGTGATTTCTAAGATTTTAAACATGAAAATAAATAATTATACACTGTGGAAATTCCTTTCTCTTTGGATATCTTGAAGATAGAATAGTTAGAAATATTAAGAAACAATAAAAAGTAATATTAAAGCTCTCTTCTACAACACAGTTCCAGTTTGAAATAACTGGATTTTAAAATGAAATAAAGAGAGAATATAGTCTGAGTGAGATTGAAGGCTATGCTAAACTGTTCATTGTCAGTTGTTTTATAAACTTAATTTTCTTAGCATGAATTATGTTTTACTTTATTAAAATTAATAAAGTATGTAAAATTTTACATATCTATAAAATATAAAAATTAATTCATGCTAAAGTAGATAAAAGTAAAGAAGAAAAACTGAGCTTATCAAAGCACAACTGTCCAAAATAATAGAAAGCCAATTAACATCTCTGACGAGTTAATTAAAATACATATTCAAAATGGGTTATTGCACTTAAATTGATTATTTGTTGTTTTCTTTACCAAACTGCTGTATATAAAGTAAATTGTATTGTCATCTTTAAAATGTTAGAATATTCTGAATATTAATTAATAAATATTAAGTTCATGACACCAAAGTCAATTTTTAAAAAATTGGAAAGTATTTGTTTCTAGATGTTTTTTCAATATAAGTCTAAGTTGGTTGTGAGTCATTTAAAGAACTCACTTATTTTGGAAAATAAACTATTCTGCTTTTTAGAAGTTACAAAGTACCAGTTAGCAAATCTATTTATAAATCCAGTTCATAAATATTCTCCAAAAATTTCAGATAAACAAAGCTCCCTCTGCTTGGTTTTTAGAATACTTAAATTATTTATGATAATTTTAAATATCTGGTAAATATTTTCCAGTACATTACTCTCTTTATTTAATCTTCTATTTCTAGCTTATTTTAATTTTGCTTTCTATAAATAATTAATAGGTATGTTAAAAGACTATAACTATAGTCATTCATCAAGTTACCTCAACTGTTTCCATTTGGGTAGTTATTTGTCACATTTAATCTACCTTTACTAAAAATAGCATTGAGAAAATTTAAATACACACACGCAAACACCATACAGTTTAAAGGACCATTTATTACCTCAAAACTACAAGGTAAATAGACAACTAGGCAAATAGAATCAATGACATAGAACAGACCATTTAGTCTCAGTATGTGTAAAAGCTTCATAGGAATAATATGTAGAGATAAAACTCTGGGAGTAAGAGGTGAATTGTCCAATATATTGAGTTGAGAAAATTGAAAAGACATTTAACGATTAATTAATTCAGATATACATTTTACTTTAGGCATTTTACAAACCAGAAGAATGAAAAAATTTGCAATGAAAAAGAAGATTTATATAAGCATTAATGAGGAAAGTTTTTGTAAGCATTGGTAAAGTAATAAGAGACAAAGGCAATGGATATGACTTCATAAATTTTTAATATTCGTGCACATAAAATATACACTTTAAATTATAATTAAAGGAAAACAAGTTGGAAACTAATTTGAGTTAAATATAATTGTTAAAACATTTAAGTACTCTTAAAAATTGATAAGAAGATCACCACATCTTCAGTAGAAAACTAGTCACAGGCTCTAAAAGACATTGTTAGGAAAATACATACAATTGGTTTTAAGCTGCATAATATATTGTCACTGGTGATTATTTTGTACCTATAGTCTGTGAATTTACTCTCTATCCACTTTTAAGCCCTCCCTAAATAATCCCATTTATACTTGCGCCTTCAGTTATACACCCAGGGCCCTCATATTTGTATCTTCAGCTGAGAATTATTTTTTGTGCTTCAAATGATTCATGGATGTAAACAAAACGAAGTTTTTCCCCACAGTTTCTTAAAAGTAGTTCACATTTAACAGATCCAAAATATATTACATGACCCAGTCACTCACAAAACTTATTCTTCCACGGGTCTCCATTCATCTCATGATAAAAGGTAGAAAATAGAGTCATTATTGACTACTCTTCCATCATCATGAATGCCCAAGACATCTCCTGGTCCTGTCAAATGTACCTGCAAACATTTCCAACTTTTTTCTCATCTACCTTTTCACCTTGTCTCCATGCACTCACATGGGCTTCATTCCAATTTATTTTCTGCATTAAAAAACATAACTTTGTTTAAAAGCCAAATTACATGCTGTCATTCTCTATTTAAATCTCTTTAGTGCTTCTCATTAAGATCCAAGGAAAGGATTTAAATACTATCTAGTTTTTATGCTTATATTTTATATTCACCTATCTCTCCAACCTCATATCACCAAAGAACGATGCTCTCTCCTACCCAGATCCTTTATACACATTATTCTTCCCAGAACATTTTTTCTCTCCTTTTTTGTGTCTAATGGCTACTACTCCTCTTTTAGCTCTAAGTTCACTGAGAATGTGTCCATGGCAGTTTTACATGAACCAGAGATTTAACTTCCCTATTATGATCTCTCATATCACCTTGTACTCTCCTCCATAGCACTGACCACAGTTTTACAACTGTAACTGTAGCTGTTACATTTATTTTTGTGATTGTTTCATTTATGCCTAACTTTTTCCATTCACTGTACATTTCAGAAACTTAGCTACTCATGATCTCTCTAGTATCCAAAACAGTGTCCAAAAGATAGGAAACCAAAAAACCTTTGATCTACAAGTAAATGAAATAAAGTCTGTATATAACAATGGGATGAAAAAGAATAATTGGATTCTATTCTGTAAAAAAGAAATAGAAGTATTGCCTTTAAATATTTCCACTGGGAGTAAAACTTAGTACAATCTTTTTTGGAAACCATAGCAACTAAAAGATAATCCTTAAGAATAGTCACAAGATTTATTCTAGTAGTTTCACTTCAGATATTGTAATTTTTACACTAGAAAAAGATGGTGCAGGTTCTTATTTAGTTGAATGAGAAAAGAATAAAATCCAAAGGAAATATTCAGAAAAACTATCAGTGTTGTGAATGAATATACACACATACACAAACAAGAAATCCATTTAAATGTTATGTACTATGACAAAAGTAATACAAACATTCTACAGGTTTTAAAAATATGTTAGGCCAGTCGTGGTGGCTCACGCCTGTAATCCCAGCACTTTGGGAGGCCGAGGTGGGCAGATCATGAGGTCAGGAGATCAAGACCATCCTGGCTAACACGGCGAAACCCCTTCTCTACTAAAAATATAAAAAATTAGCCAGGCGTGGTGGTGGGCGCCTGTAGTCCCAGCTACTTGGGAGGCTGAGGCAGGAGAATGGCATGAACCTGGGAGTCAGAGCTTGCAGTGAGCCGAGATCACGGCACTGCACTCTAGCCTGGGTGACAGAGTGAGACTCCATCTCAAAAAAAAAAAAAAAAATATATATATATATATATATATATATATATTTAATGATAAATGTAATAAATGAGACATTGTTATAAAAGATTTAAAGTTTTAGAGATGGTTAAAATTATGCATATATACACAGTAATAAAACTAACACTAAAATAAAAAATACCAAAAAGTGAACAGCAGTACCTGCCTCTGATTTTTATAGTGATTTTTTTCCATGTATTTTTCAACAAACATGACTCATTGCTATAACAAAAAATTGTTTAAAAATCCCCAAGATTTGCTATTTCATATTTCATATTACTTTAAGGAAACTGGTCTAATAAGTTAGTGACAAGATTAATTCAACCTGCATAGGCTATTTTCTGCTTTCAAAATGTATGTTTTCCACTTGCCATGAATTCTTAGATTCAATAAGGACCTCTCTGCAGGTTTCCTAACAAATCTTTAGATTCATGTCAGGTGTACATTCTGATTTATATACATTAAGATTACTTAAAATCAGTGAAGCAAACACAGTCATGATTGCTAAATGCCAAGTCACAGAAATTCAGTATTAGTTCCACTAACTCTGTTCATTTCATATCTTAAAAAATGTTGATAGAGTTGGGGAGAAGAAAAATAAAAAGTCAATTGGGCATAGAATAATTAAATTGTGGGTGAAGCTAGAGATTGTTTCTGTCCCGTGAAGCCTTGACAATATTTGGGCAGTGTCTCCGCATTTCATATTTTTTAACTTACTTTTTCCAATAAAAATGACACATATTTATTTTCCAGTTAGGGAAACTTTTACTGGCTGGGACTCTTTTAAAATATGAAGTCTAGTCGCATTTTAAAAAGTAGCTTTTCTCATTAGGTTAAAAAATCAGGCCAGATAATTTAATCAACACAAACATTATTAGGGATACCCATAGACAAGTCTCATTAATGACAAGAACCATCACAGGAATTTTAGACAATGCCCTTTATTTCTGATGAGCTAGGAGAAAGACAGAATACATTCCAAATAACATTCCTTGGTGAACATACGGATTTTTAAAAACTATCACCAGGAGATCATAGTACAAAATATAATTTAGACTGCTAATCCACAAGAGACAAATTACTTACTATTACAAATTACTTCTTAGCTTCCCATTAGCTTATATAAGTTCTAATCATAGGAATGAGTAAAATCATGAGATTCTATGGTCCTTTTGCCATGTATGCTTGCTGTGTTGTAATAGTTTTGTTAGAGAAGATAGAAAGCTTACCACTCAGTGCCATAAGTGAGAAGGAACAACAACAACAAAAAGGATTGTGGCCAGACATGGTGGCTCATGCCTGTAATTCTAGTGCTTTTGGAGGTCAAGGCAGAAGATTATTTGTGGCCAAGAATTCAAGGTTACAGTGATCTATGATTGCACCACTGCACTCCAGCCTGGGTGACAGAGTGAGACCCTGTCTCAAAAAAAAACAAAAAAACACACACACATATATATATAAAGAAAAATAATGAATGTGGAATGCTGTCATTGTCAATAAAATAGCATATAAAGTAGAGGAGAAAAGTTACCTACAGAGATGATGGTGTGACTTAGTTTTGTACATGGAGATCAATTTCAGATTTTGTTTTCCTTTCAGAAAGAAAGATTAAAAAGCATTTTAAGAGATAAAAGAGGCTTTTTCACAAGAATAAAAAGTTTAATTTATAAAGTACCAAGAAAATACATCAAATCAAAATATATATGCATCCAATATATGGCTTCAAATCATACGAAACAAAGATAAAGAGAAACTACAAAAAAGTAGCCATATTAACAATCATTGAAGGAGAATTGAAACTTACGTAACTGTGCATTCCAGTTATAGAAGAAAAAGTTGAAAAAAATAAGAAAGGGCAAGGAAGATTTGAGTAAAACCAAAATTTGCAGAATATGTTTTCTTCGAGCACATATGGGCCAATGATAAAAAGTGACTAATTGCAGATCTATAAACCAAACCTCAACATATGGTTAAGCACTGAAATCATACAGAATATACTCTCTAATTGCAGTACAACTGAATTAAAAATGAATAAAAAATAAAACTAAGAAATCTCCAAATAATTAAAATCTAAAAAATACAATTCTAAATAATACACATTTCAAAGAAGCTGCAAAAAAATAAATATTTGAAGTAAATGACAGTGAAAACAATCCAAACATTGTTTGTAAGATACAGAAAAACAATTTCTTGAAGAACTTTGTTAAGTGAGTATATTACAAAAGAAGAAACATTGAAGATTAATGAGTCAAATATCCACCCCAAGAAGTTAGGCAAAGTTCAATACAAAGAAAATAAAAATAAAAGGATCCAAAGTAAGTAAAAATATACAAATAATAAAGAATAAAGCATAAATAAATAAAAAGCAAAATAAAAATACAAAAGAGAGGATCAACAAAGTAAAATATTAATTTTTTGAAAAGACCAGTAAAATTGATAAAACTCTGGCAAGACTAATGAGACAGAGAAAAAGAAAAAGAGAAAGAGAAATCTTATCACTGATATCAGGAATGAATAAGAAAATTTTATTGATTCACTTTAGGCCCAGCAGAAAATAAGACAATAAGATATTGTGAACGAATTTATTTCAGCTAAAATGAAAAACTAAATAAAATTGACAAAGCTTTTCACAACATATATAAAACAAGCAATATAGAAAACTTATGTAATTATATATTTAATATAGAAAAGAAATTAGTAATTTTATATTTTACCATTGTGAAAATTTTGTGACTTAATGTTTTCATTGGGAAAACTTACCAAATATTTGAAGAAACCATATTTCAAATCTTAAATAAATTATTCCAGAGACTGGAATGAGGAAACACCCCTTAAATCAATTTAAATGGTAATTATAACTTTGATATTAAAACTGAGAACATCAGTACAGGCAAAGAAAATTACAGATAAACTAAAAGATACTAGATACAAAATTCTAAATAAAATATGAGTAAGCACAACGAACCAATATAGAAAGAGAATTCAACATTACCAAGGTCAATCCTAAAAAAGCCAATCAACATGTTGCATCCCATTAACAAGCTAAAGAAGAAAAATCATTTGAGTATCTCAGTAGTTTTAGAAAAAATTATCTTATAAAATTTATGTTACTATACGAATAGAGTGGAGCTTACTTAATTAAACAAAGATTTTTTTCAACAATAAACAGAGAAGCAAAAACATAACAAAACAAAACAAAAAATTTTAGAATCATCATACTGAAAGTGAAACATTAAAATATTTTCTCTGTACAAATAGGGACAAAAGAAAGACTCAAAATTACTACTTCTATTCAATATTGGAAAATGCTGTAAAGAACTAAAATAAATTAAAAGTATAAATATTGCAAATAGAAAATCTCTAAATGTTTACAGACAATAGGATTTTGTGTGTGTGTTTAAAAATTCAACAGACTCTAAACATTAATTTTTCAGAATTAATTGGAAAGTTCAGCAAACCTTCTGGTTTCTAGTACAACATTCAGAAACACACTACAAAGAAAAAGATATAATTTACAGTATATGAAAAATATCAAGTACATAGTAATAAATTTGACAAAAGGTGTACTTGAGTAGAAAAAATAAAAGTATAAAAATTTAATGAAAATCTTTAAGAAGGTCTAAAAAAATAGATTTATGGCATAGATTGCACTACAGAACAGTGAGTAACCTATAGTCTTTTCAAGTAATTAATGCAGAGGCATTTAAGTACTGATATGAAAATTATTGTACCTCCAATTTATACTGCAAAAATTCATTCCAAATAATGTATAGATTACATGTGAATAGCCAAACAAAGCTTTTATAATACAACGTAGGAGGCAATCTTTATGAATCCATAAGGGACCAGTTGAAAAGCATCATTCATTAATTATGTTTATTATTACAAAGTATGAGGAAGATTCCTTAAATTATTCAAAAGCATGAACATTGACCTGAAATGATACTCATGATATATAAAATGAGAAGAAGAAGTAAGAATAATAAATCCATAGTAATCAATGCCATTTGGCATTGACACTAAGAGAAGAGTATAGATTATGAACAGAATTAAAAGTCCAGAAATCAACTTTATATTTATGGTCAACTGACTTTTGATGAAAGTGCAAAGACAATTCAATAGAAAAAGAATAGTCATTTCACAAATGCTGCTGGAAAAATTATATATCCCCATTGAAATATTTTTTAATTAGAAAAAAGGGAACCTTGCACCTCTACCTAACATTATATAGAAAATTTATTAAAAGTGGATCAAAGACCTAAATATAAGAGCTATAACCATAAAAACAAACAAACAAAAGCATCTGGAAAAAAGAGAGAAATAAATTTTTTGACCTTGGATAAGGCAAATAATTCTTATATGTAATACCAAAATAATAATTCTTACAGGAAAAAAATTGATAAACTGCACTATACCAAAATTTGAAACTTCTGCATCTCGAATGACATCATTATGAAAATGAAAATATGAATGAAAAACTAGGAGAAAATATTTTCCAATCATATATCTGGTAAATAAGTTGTATCCAGAATATACAAAAATTTTCACCATTCAATAGAGAAGAAAAAATTTAAAAATGGGCAAAATAGTTGAGTATATTTTCACCAAAGAGATACACAAATGACCCATGTTATTATTATGACTGCTTACTAAGCATCTACAATTCTCCATACCTTGTTAAAGATTCTCAACATTCCAAAACTAAAGATATTGCCTCTGTCCACCATTTTAAATGGCAAGAAAGTTTGAAGTCTTTCTGATAAATACATACATATGGTGATAATGGAGCTAGAGCAAGGGTTATTGAATTTAGCCTGAGCGGGGAGAGGGCTTTATGCAGGAGACACCTTGTTTCCAAGGAGACAAGACAATTGACTTCAACCTTAGAAGAGTCAGTTGTCTCAAAACATGTAAATTGAGAGTAGTCGGTTTAGTTTCACTTGCCTACTTTCATTAAATTATTTTTCTTTTTGGCTCTTAATGTTCTTATTCCTTCTGTGTTACCTTCCTCAAAAAACTAAGCCATTGGTCTTTATCTTCTGTGTAAAGTTTTCAGTTATCACGTCTCAGGTCCCAGGGTGGCTTGCTGCATGAGGAAATGGTCTTCATGTATTAATACCAATAGACTCTAAAGGCACATCAGACTTTTAAGGTTGCGTACACCTATGGAAACTTGGACAAAAAAAAAACCTTATAAACTTGCATAATGAAGTTCTCTCATTATTAAGCTGCCCCTATTTTAGATAGAAAATAAATGTACATTAAATTAGATTTATATTACTGTATTTAGTTGCCGGGTCCATTCCACAGACCCTGACCGAGCGACAAATGAAAGCAGTATTCAGACACAGGTATCCAGTGAAAGAGCAGGCTAGGGGACTGCCGGCACTAGGGGCCAAAGAAAGCAGTCTCCATAAGCCAGAGCCACTTGTATTTATTCAGTACAGATTTAATGACAAAGGCTTGGAGCCAACACAACCTGTGGATAATTAACATTGCCGTCCCCCCTTCCAGGGAGCAGTCTTGCACAGGGATGATCAAAGGTCAGTTTCCGGACAACATAAGTAAACAAATTTATCTAGATAAACTCCTTTACACTCCCTTGTTACCTACTTCTTGCCCTCAGCCTCAAGGTAAAAGAATTAGCCTCCTTCAGCTTTTATTCTCTCCCAAATCTTTGCAAAACCTCCCAGCCTTCAAAGAAGGTTTGCGTCTTTCCCTATAACTTTTCTTATAACTTTTCCCACCACCCAGATCGATATCCTACATTTTGTGATGATACATACCATTTTCTTTCTCTTTGTGTAGATACAACATAGATTAATTTACTATAAGAAATACCACTTTCAGAACCAGCCTCAGAACTTAGTGACTGATATGTTCTTCATCGAGCAAAATCATCTTTGAATTTGGAACACATCTTAGTGGATCCATGTATTAGCCATGTGATTTTCAAATATGTTACCTAACTTCTTTGAACGTAACCTGATTTTTAAAAGGGAATAATGATACCTACTTTATCAGGATTGAGTCAATCAAGGTTCAGTCAGGAAAATAGACACCACCTTATCTGTTGTCAATAGAAAGGGTTTAAATGTTGTGCTTAAAAAACAAATGGAAGATCTGAAACCACTGTCAACACAACAGAAGTATATGGCTATGAAGAGCTCAGTCCACGGCCATAGAAAATTCAAGATCTCTGCGAAGCTCATCCAGATAATCTCAGCTTGCAGCAATGATGCAGGTTCTTCTCAAATAGCTCATCTGAGTTACTTTGAACCTTGTAGCTGTCCAGGAACAACTGTCTCTGGAGCATAATGGTCTCTCTTTGTCTCCTGCATCTTATGTATCAGACAGAATTTCTCATTTCTCTCTATGTCAAAACCGTAAGTGGACGTGAATTCACTAGAACTCAGTTCCTATTTTTCCTTGAATCAGGGAGAATTCAGAGGGGATGGTGCTGATACCAACTTTGTAAGACAATTCAGCACTGGTTATTGAGATATTAAGTAAGATTAAATGAAAGGGGTTTAGTATGTAGTGTCACATACAGTATATATTTAATAAGTGGTGATTATTATCATGAAGTAAAGTTCTAAGATGTTATATTCTCCCAAAGCAACCTAATCTATACTTAATAATTATTTACTGGAAAGACTGAATGTCCGCTCTAATTATTTATTGACACTTTTAGATAGTTATGTATGCCATTTTTTTGATTTTATATTAAATAGCTAAATTAAGACTATAGGAAAAATTGCCTTCATTATGATTTGATAGTGCTTTCATGTATAAAAAACCAAGGCTTATACTTTCAACATATTGTAACTACCATTTCTAAATCATAAAAAAAGAGAAAAGATCTTTCGAGTATGGTGTACTTTAGTAGGAAACTGTATATTAATGGTTACACTTATAACATCTAAGAAAAGTTGAAGAGGGCGCTTTAAATTCACTGCTTCTTAATTCTTTCAATATTCTTAACAGCCCATTTATTCTACTGTATCATGAGAGTTCCATTAAACCAATACATTAAATTATTTCAGTGAAATGTTTAAGGCACTTTTAAAATAAAGGCTGACTTCAAATTTTTTAGAGGCATTGTGGCTGACATTGAATAACCAGGATAGAACTGATAATAGAATACTTCACAGGGTACAAATACCTTTAGCAACCCTCTATAATTAGCAATTTAATTGTAACCTACCCTTCAGAAGATATCCAAAACCCTATATTCAGCTTACGAATAATGCATTGTACTCAAATTATATAGTGAAGTATTGAAACTTACAGAACTACAAACTATGCTTTCATTTAATATTTGAATGGATTAACAGTATTAGCAACAATTTAAAAAATGACATAACTGGTATAATTATGTATACTAAGTAATTTAATATCTGCAGGAGTTCATGAAGTATGTACAATAGTGATCATGGTTTTTATGTTGATGAAGAAATTGAATCAAAGATGACTGAAATAACTTGCCCAGTATACAAAGCAATCAAGTGACGAAACCAAGAAATTAACACAGCAGTTTGATTATGTAACTGTTTATTCTAAACAGTGTGTTTCTATAATAAAGAATATCAGGCCTACCCAGTCTCTCATTGCTCAGGTGAGTGTACCGAGGCCATACTTCCAGATTATTAGTCAATAATCTTATTATAATTAGAGAGATGACAGAATTACTATATTTTCTAAGTATCCTAAGAAAACCCTTAGCATCCTTACTATCTTTACTATCTTCAGGTAAAATCTAATATAAACTTATTTTACAACGTGATGATAAGTAGCAAAACAGGGATAATATCGGAATGTGAAAAGTGAAAAAGAGAAAGTGGTGGGAGACTATTATTTTACATGCAGATAGGTATCTATGTTTTCCAATCATTTATTTACCAATAGTATCACAATAATCTTTAAAATAAGTTGTTGTGGCACAGTCCAGCCACTAGTCAGGCCACACTGAAACCACTAAGGAGCTGTGTGAAAGCTCCTGGACCTTTGTCATCTTCAAAATTAGCAAACTCCAAGTGATTTTAGTTTATCAATTGGAATATACTTTAGGTGGTTTCCTAGAATATGAGAGAACAATATTTATAGAAAACCTGAGACTATTTTGAAGATTTTTACTTCTTTATGTGAGCAAAAAATGATAGTTGCTCTTTTGGTGGTAGTTCAGACTTCTATAGCTTAAAAACTTGAAGTAATGACCAGCTGATATAAACCTAATGAACTGACTTCACCATCTGATAGTCATCTTCTAGAAAGCACTATTATTATATGATAAGAGATAATGTGGGTTAATTAAGATTATCAAGCTTTTACATAACTTTGGGAACTCAAGGACTGAAACATTTCAGGGTTCACTGCTTTCATGCCAATGTAAAAGAAAAAATGAAGACATACTTAAAGTGTAATTCATTCTAAAAAGTTTACTAATGGAATTGCAAGAAGCTTTAATTACATCTAGTTTGCTGATTCATTTTCAATGCTTTTTTTCTTTGTGGATTTTAAATCAGAACATTTTAGAACCATGAAAATCTTTCAAAGAATATCTGATTCAGTTCTCCTAACATTTGCCTACAGACACTCAGATACTATCACTTCAAGTGCTTATTTAATTTGCAGATACCTGGACTCCAACCAAGACCTACAGAATCAGCGTTTCCGAGAAAACAAAAAAAAATTAATAAAAGCTCAGAATATGCAGTTTAGCAAGATTTTCAGACTGATTCATAAGTACAGTACATGTTAATAACTACCAATATGGTACAACTCCTCACTTTACATATAAATAAATTGAAGTTCTGAGAATTTAAGAGATTTACCTATGTTATTCAGCTAGAATCGGAAGCAAAAAGACATTATTGAATGCCTTATATATCCAGTTAGTTTCACTTCCATACACCCCATGTCCTTCTAGGAGTATAGCACAAACTAAAATTTGACTAGGAAAATATTTATTAATGGGCTGTAGGTAGAAGAGTTATTCAAAGCAGTATAGATATACCAAAAATTAGAATGAAACAATTTACTGAGATTACTATCAATCAATTTCAGCTATTCATACCAGGGTGTCTTAAGAAGTTTATTATTTCCTTGTTATCAAGAAATAATCCTTTAACAACTGAATGGAGAACTACTTATTTAACAATTAAGGGAAGGGGGAATCAGAGCTTTGCTGAATTGATTAATTTAATGGCTGGAATTAATGGTTCTCTGTAATCTTACCCATTAAAAATATCCTTATGTACTAATTGTGGGCTTGCCCATATGACTCTAACTAAAATAGTGGAAGAAAGAGTATTAGATTAAAATGAAAGATCTAGGTCCTCATTCCAACTCTGTTACTTGCTACTAATTAAGTGAAATTTTATAGAAATCTACTGAGGGACAATGTAGGACTCCTTCACCGCACAGACTAATTTTTTCCTACTGTACTCTTGTCTCCTCCTAGTATAGTGTCCATATCAGAGTGGACTCTCCTTAGATGTCACTGCCATTGCAAAGAGCATTTCCAAGATGTGGCTCCCAGTTATACAGAAGTCTGTTGATACACAATTGACTAAAATACTGCTGTCTTAGAAAAAAGACTTCTTTCCTTCCATTGTACTTTCTAGCAAAATATTCAAACAAAAACAAATGGGATTTTTATTTACCTTTATGAGTTTTAGAATTTCAAAACTATATTTTTATGCTTTTTTTCTAGAGGACTTGATTTACCTATTCTTTTCTTTGCAGAGGAAACTAAATGTGATTTTCCAAAAATCAAGGAATAATTAGGCATAATTAATCACTAGAAACCAAAGGAAGCAATCAGAGATAATTAGACAAGATCTCATATTTAAGTCAGTTGAGCAGTAGCAACTAATTTTTGTTTAGTTCATATCCTGAATATGATGTATTTTTCTGGTAAAACAAACATCACCAGAATACAGCATCAACATTCAACATTTTTGGAAAAATAAAACTTTAGTTCTTATATAATGTCATAGAAATTACTTCTGTATTACTCTGTTTTCACACTGCTGATAAAGACATATCCAAGACTGGGCAATTTACAAAAGAAAGAGGTTGAACTGGACTTACAGTTCCACCTGGCTGGGGAGGACTCACAATTATGGCAGAAGACAAGAAGGAGAAAGTCACGTCTTACACGGATGGCAGCAGGCAAAGAGACAGCTTGTACAGGGAGATTCCTGTTTTTCAAAGCCTTCAGATCTCATGAGACTTATTCACTTTCACAAGAACAGCACAGGAAAGACCTGCCCCCTAAAACACGTGGGAATTCAAGGTGAGATTTGGGTGGGGACACAGCCAAACCATATCATCTTCTAAGCAAAATATCTTGAAAATTAAAGACTTACATTAGAAATTTTAGAAAGAATTATTTGACAAAAATTAAACTGTACCACAACAATAACTAGATTCTAGGGTAAACTGATTTTTCCAATGTGTGGTTGAATTCAATGGGACATAGCATCACAACTGAAAATATTATAGATGTACTGCTCTGGCAACTGAGTAGCAAGAAAAGAATGTGTTTTCTCTGCATTCTTTCTCCTGTATTATAAATGCTCATAGCTGGATTTCCTCTTTCACTGCAGTGAAAACTCACATTTTTGGCGATAACTTTTTGAGAAAAATTCAAGAATGAGTCCAACTCCCCAAGCAGAGGAAAATTTGCATTAAACCCTAGTTAGAACTTATAGCCAGTAGCTATAATCAGAGGAGACCCAGGCATTCTTTGTGGCGAGATTCTGTGGTCAGATTGCAATCTGTACTGCATTTGGTAGAGCTGACACCCAGTGCTGGGAATTCAGTCTTTCAGAGCTGTGCTTCTTCATTCATTGCAAATGAAATAAAAATCCTAAAATTTAGGGGAAAGGAGCAGAACATAGACTTATAGAATTAGTTTCATTGCTATCACATAACATAAAAGCTCTGAAAGAAGTCATAGTAAATATACACCATATTTGAATACTTTATAACTGTATGGCTTTTATAGTACTCTTTATAATTCTTTAATCTTCCAAATTACCATGATGCCATTCGTTGATATATACCTCCTTCCTCTTTATTCAAGAATCTCTGAATAAAAATGGGAGCTTCCCTTTTCATCAGAAAGGCCAAATGAATTTTATCTGTGCTTGATGGATTGCACTTGATCTTCCTTCTCCTCCCTCTTCTCTATTTTCTATATTCAACTTTATCAAGCTATAACTGATATAATAAAATGCACCTATTTAAGGTATAAAGATTAATGCATTTTGAATTTTTTTCTAAATTGTAATGCATGTAACCACTCAAGTAACCAGTATTCAATCAAGATAGATAATATTACTTTTATGCCCCAAAGTTTCTTTATGCCCAAAGGGAAAATGTCTACAGAGATTTCCAGGCCTGAAAATATGGAGATCTACAGGCACCATGAGGATTGCCTTTCCTTATAAGCTAAATGAGAAATAATTGGAGACTCTGCAGCAAAGGAGTGACTTGTTTGACTTAGCTGAGGGTTTGTATAATCAGCAGGTTGAATGAAATATGATGATGCTCCTCCTCATAGTTTATGGGATTAAAAACCTGCTTTGTGTTAAAAGAGAAAATTTGCTGGGAATGCATAAAGATAGCAAGTACCAACACTTCATGGTAATGTTCATTAAAGCTCTACCCATATTTTTTAACAGAGCTGCTATAAACAGAATAATTAAATAAAATTCAAAGAAAGAAACTGAAATATTTTAGCAAGTCTTTTTCCTAACACCTTTCTCATTTTTAAAAAGTTTACCTTCTTGTTGACTATACATATTTTTCCTTGCGTTTTTGATATTGGCTAATGTCATTTTTAGGATAAACTTGAGGTTTTTTATATTTCTGTTTAAGCCTTTTATATAATCAGGGCATCACAATTAAGGTGTTCTCTCACTCTGTGATAATATTGTAACCAAGTCCAAACCTGTCCTGCTCACCACACAACAAACATTTTCAGGGTTTGCTGGCTCTCCGAAATAAAGTTGCTTTCCTTGCTCAAACAGGAGTTTGAGGAAGAAGAGCAACTTTATTTCGGAGAGCCAGCAAACCCTGAAAATGGTGAACTGATGTTCTAAAGAACTGTCTTAGGTCAGTAAAAATTTCAGGCTCTTATTATGTTAAAGGCAGGAGGAAGAGAAAGGGATTGTGAACAAGAGGTGACCAATGGCCACAGGCATTTGGGTACCAGTGAGGATCAGAAGAGGTTTGGAACTTCTTCATCCTTGGTCAGGTCACAATGTTCCTATAAATCTTTAACAAAACATAGCTAGTTGTTTACATATTTCCCTTTTAACCCCAGAGTTAGTTTCAAAAACTGCATGATTATTGTTTTTGTGTTTTCTCTTAGTGCTCTAAAATTATCCTAGCCTATGCACAGGAAAGGGTAAAGGCCCCTTAAACAAAAATGGAGTTAATTATGTTAGCTCTTTTGCTGATTCATTGTTACAATTCCCCACTGTCAAAGGCTCATTCCACAGTCTTGTAAGGTTAGGGACAATGGGACATCGTCTCTCATCTGGGTGCTTCCTGCTGAACATGGTCAATGTGGGGCAACTGTGGAAATGAAACTATTTGACCTGGCAGCAAGTTGGTGTTCAGGACCTTATACTTTCCAAATCTTTAGAAGGACCCTATCTCCCAATCAAAAAGGACGTAGGGACATGTCTGTGGGATGAGTGGTCCTGCTAGAAGCAAACTCATGACATGTAGTAAGCATAGTACCTGGAGTGTTAACATATGTGGCAATTGCTATATCTCTTAAAGCATCAGTTGGTTTTTCCACTGGGGCAGAAACCTGGACTTGGCCTACCATATCATATTTCAAGGGGACTCAACTTTAGCCTACATTGGGGAGCCACTCTAATCCACAACCGGGCAACCAGCAATGACTTATCTCAAGTTAAATTAGTTCCTCAACATATTTGCTCTTTTTTAAAAGATTATGGTTAATCTTTTCATCAATTGTTGTCACCAAGATGCCCATCTAAAGGCTGTAGAAAAGAGTGAGTCACAGTTTCCCCTGACATTATTGTAATCATCATAGTCTTTGAATCAGGGGATAGATGAGTGTTAACTACAGAATCTGTGGCCCCCGTAGAAGAAAGTCAGATGTTTGTACCAGCTGGGTGTGGTAACTCACACCTGTAATCCCAACACCTTGGGAAGCTGAGGCAGGTGGATCACTTGAGATCGGGATTTTGAGACCAGCCTGGGCAACATGAAATCCTGTCTGGCCAACATAGTGAAACACTGTCTCTACTAAAAATACAACAACAACAACAAAAATAGCCTAGCATGGTAACAGATGCCTGTAATCTCAGCTATTTGGGAGACTGAGGCTTGAGAATCACTTGAAAGCAGGAGGCGGAGGTTGCAATGAACCAAGATTGTGCCACTGCACTCCAGCCTGGGCAACAAAGCAAGACTCTAACACACACACACACACACACACACACATAAAAGAAAGAAAATAAAATTTAAAATGTTAAAAAAATAAAAGTTTGTATCCCACTGTCAGTTGCACCTGGGGCTCCTGTGGAGATACAAGGATGGGTTGGCTAAAAATATGTATTTAACTAGTTACAGGAGGATCTATATTCATGGAGGTGATTCTGACACATGCATATTGAACAAACATGCATGCAACATATGACCCTGATTACCTTATGGTGGAGACTTAATCCTTGCCTGGCATGGCTTTAGACTTGTTCATAATTTGTGTCTTATTTCTAAAAGAATCTGTTCTGTCAGTTTTATAATCTCTATTTTAACATTAACTCTGATCAGTTGATGTGTCTAAACCATAAAATAGAAAGTATAATGATGCAAATTTTACCTCCTGTCCCATAAGTGTTGGGAACTAAATTGTTAAGACACTTTTGGAGAGGCCAAAGGACACACTTGCATTGTCTTGCCTTGGCCAAAGAAAGTGTCCATTCAGTTGGTGGGATGTTAGGGTTTTATTTTTATAGTTTACATTCTTCCTTTTTCGTCAAGACATGCCAGAGGCAACATCAATTGCCAAAGTTTATTTAGTTTAATGTCATTGCCAGGATGGTGTGGCTACCTGCCTCAGATCCATTATGTCACTTGGTGGGACCCCTATGGCCAAGCGGCTTAGAGTCAAAAGACTTACAGCCAATTAAACATTCTAGGCCATATGGGAATGGAAGTGGCCAGAGGGCCATTAACCAATAGAACCCTTTTAAGTAACATAAGAGTCAAAAACCCAAAGCCAAAAAGAATGGTTACAGGATTGACTTGTCTATAAGTTCTGTGTGTTGACTCATCAGCTGTATGGGCACTTGTGTACTTGTCTTTGATTTGGAAGTTCTGAGCTAATTTCATCCCTAAAAACTGGCACTTAACAATCTCATATGCCCACCTCTTTTACGATAGTCCCTGGGCTTAGAGGGAAGGTGGTTGATACTGTATAGCTTTAGCAGCAGTGTGTTGGCAAAGCAAAATAGATGGGCCCAGTGGGATTGAACAGTTTTCAAAATCTGGAGATATTAGATGAGAGAGAAATGTAATCTTTATTGTTTTACCCAATTTCTGTAAGTCCTAAATAGCTCAAAAAGAGAGATAAAAAAAGGTTTTCTTAGCTCTGTAAAACCAAACATAAAGAATTAGCAACATTTCAAAAAAAAAGGTCAAAACCCCTGTCTGATTTTGACAATGATAGGAAAAGGAAGCTCACAGATAGCTAAACATTCAAATTATCTAGAATCTAGGACTCAGATTGAATGAAAATTACTAAATGAATCTCAGTATTTTTTAATGCAGGACTGTTCATATGTCTCACGAGGTAGTTACTTTGATTGTTATGTTTTCTCAGGTCTGAAGATAAGCCTGTGGTTAACTAAAGTTTGGTGTCTGATACTGGCAGGAGTTGGTGCCATCTTTAGATAAGATCTTTGTACTCTGAATCAAAGCCCTATAAATTAACAGCACAGGATTAGTTAATAGCACATGATAAAGGACCTTTTCAAGGGGAGTGGAGGTGGTGATACTGGAGTTTATGATCTAACTGGAAGTTGTGAAAAGGATTCTTCAACCTCACAGTAATTTAATTTGTATAGCTTTGATAAGTCCCCAGTAATAAGTCTAGTTCAGAGACTTAGTTTAGAGTTTTGATTTTGAGGACGTTTTTCAAAGGTGTTAAAAGGCTTGCAACATTTTATCAACATAGAATAATAGTTACTCATTTAGGCAAGAGTGATAATCAAAAGACTTTACAAGCAATACAGAAAAACTTACATCAATATAAAAGCCTTAACCTTTTTAAAGTTTTTCTAAGTAATCAGAAACCTAATAAAGACAGCATAGTAATTATCTTGATAAAATGTAAACTCTTGTTTCTTAACTTGATTATGAAAAAAGCAAAGAAAAACCTGCAGTGTGACTGCTTCTCCTTATGGGAAGCCCATTTAGATAACCTAGAAGTCAGACTTGATAATAAAGGTATTTGACATTAACCATACACAGGGAGTGTGTTCAAGGTATGAGTATAGCAGGAGAATATATGACTCCTTGTAATTGCATGAGAAGTTTCCCAGTTACATGAAATGATTCAGAAATATGAAGAAAAGCAAAGAGGACAAAATCAAGTTAGATTTTTGGAAAACATTACTTTTTAGACATTCAAGATGAAGCATTTTAGCATCAGGCCACAACAACAATTAGAAACAGAGAAAAAGAGTTACAAGAGCTAAGATAAAAGTTGAGAGAGAGTGATCATCTCAGGCCTTTTAAAAGGGAGAGAAACAATGAAAATAGTGATACACAGCAAAAGCTGAAAATTCTTTTGTGATTGTTTGTTTGTTTGTTTGTTTAGAGACAAGGTCTCACTCTGTTGTCCAGGCCAGAATGCAGTGCAGCAGTTGTGGCTCTCAATGCAGCCTTGACCTGCGGGGCTCAAGCAATCTTCCTACCTCAGTCTCCTAAGTACCTAGGCCTATAGGCACATGCCATCATGTCCTGATAATTTTAATTTTTTTAAGTTTTTATGAAGGTAGAATCTCACTATGTTGCCTAGGCTATTCTTGAGCTCCTGGCTTCAACCAAATCTCTTATCTCAGCCTCCCAAAGTGCTGGGATTATAGGTATGAGGCACAAAGTGCTGGGATTATAGGCATGAGCACCTGGCCAAAAGTTGAACTTCCAAGATATAAATCTAAGGAGTTTTCAAAAGGAGACAGGTCATAAAATTAAAAATAAAAACCTCTTATAATTTTATTAAGAGTAAATAAATACTTTCCTTTATAATTATAACGAACTTACATATACAATTCCTTTCATAAATTCCATTTCACAAACCTTATCATGACTTACAGAGACCATTTATGACATGTTTGGACTTTGTGTTTTTCCCATACTTCCCTCTCTTTTACAAAACCAGTCATTGTACTTTAGGATAAAAATTTAGCATACAAGATCCCTTTCCATACAAAATTATTCTTTTTTCTTTATAATTTTCCCTACAAAAATACATCTTCATATCCTTAAGTATCTTTGCATTATTCCTCCTACTTGTTTCTTCCTACCTTCTTTCATAACTTTTAAATAATCTACAAATTACATAATTACCTCTTTTCTTAATAAAAACACAACTTACAGAATTATGTATTAACTAGAATTCTTGTTCTTAGTAGACTTAAATTTTAGGAAGCAGCAAATTGTTACCTGCCTCTCAGATGTTAACATTTTATAGATGAAACCACTCCACAATTTTTAGTAACATGTTTTCCATATGATAACCCTTTCTTAATTGAAAATTACCCAGACATCCAACAAGCATCTACTATTCAATTCAAAATAATTTTAAGATTTTAAATTACAAAATTTATAATTGAGCATGTATCCCATTTACATGTACTTATTTATTTATTTATTTTTGAGACAGGGTTTTGTTCTATTGCCCAGGCTGGAGTGAAGTGGCATGCTCATGGCTCACTGTAGCTTCAGCCTCCCAGACTCAAGTGATTCTTCCACCTAAATTTCCTGAATATCTGGGAACACAGTTGTGAGCCAATATGCTCAGCTAAAAATATTTTTTAAATTTTAAGAAAATTTGTTTAGAGATAGGGGTCTCACTATGTTGCCAGGGCTGCTTTTGAACCCCTGAGCTCAAGCAATACTTCTACCTTGGCCTCCCAAAGTGTTGGCATTACAGGTGTGAGCCACTTTACCCAGAAATTCTTTATTAACATTTTATCCAAATTATTTCTGAAAACTGAGATATTAGACAAAGCTAGTCATCATTTCAAGTTATTTTCTTGTTAACCATTTAGTGTACCTTTGGAATACCAAGTATTCACCTAAGAAAGAACCTTAAAGTGAAACACATGAGCATCTTGCTGATAACTCAGAAAATTCAGGTGTTTTTATTGAATTAGCAATCTTAAATTAGTCTTATTTGTCAAAAAATTCACATAAACAAAGATTATTCTTTTTTTGGTTGGGTTTGTAGTCTTATAACTTTTGTGGTTGTGCCAACCCCTGACACCTTAAAATTTCTAGCAGAGGCAAAATATAAAATAATCTGTAAGCCCACATAAAAAATGTATGCTTACAATTCCAAAGGCATTTCTAGTTTTGTTTTACCAATAATTTTTAAATTATTTTTATTTACCAAAGATTACTAAATTTATGTGAACTTGAAAAGCATTTGGATTTACTTAATTTGTGAGTAATCATTTACTTATAAGCCAATTTGGCAACATGCTGGACATGACTTTAACATAATACATGTACATACACATATGAACACATATACACACAAAATCAAAGATCCTGTATCTTTTACCTTGGAACTCTAATCATAAGACAGCATCACAAAGTCACCAGCCTATAAAAGATATAGCTGGATCCAAATTATTTCTGACAAAATTGAGACCTGTCCACATGGCTAAACTTTGTCTGATTGGTAATCCAGTGAAGGTTGTGGACCAAAATTTTGGGTCAAGCACATTTCAGGGAAGTTTAGTAATTTAGAAAAGCCTCTTTTACCACCACCCCCTTTTCCCTTCAGTTTCAAATGAGTTTGCAGTGTTTATGTTTTAGCTAGAACTGACTTAACTGTATAAGAAAAACAAAATCTCCAAGTAACCTTGAATTGGTGTCAGCATAAACAGTGAGTTTTATCCCAACACCAATAGCTTACAAAGCTATTTCCTCTCACAGTAGATTCAAAGTAGGCAGAAAAATAAAGAGAAAAATAGATAGAGAGCTTTAGAAGACTTTACTTAACTCTATAATTGCAAGTTAACCATTTGAGCTCTGAATTTTTCTTGCTGTAATTTGCTGATCAGTTTAAAATGTGCAAAAATGGGCCATAGTATATAACCATCTAGAGTCCCAGAAAACCTGGCATGTCTTTTAACTTTCCCATTTTTTTAAAGATGTAACCCCAGAGCCCACAAAGACAACTGGAAGACAAATGCAAATGAACTGGTTCTCAAATTGGGTAAAAATCTAATAGCTGGCCGGGCACAGTGGCTTATGCCTGTAATCCCAGTACTTTGGGAAACCGAGGTGGGCGGATCGCAAGGCCAGGAGATGGAGACTGTCCTGGCTAACATAGTAAAACCCTGTCTCTACTAAAAATACAAAAAAAAAAAAATTAGCTGGGCATGGTGGCAGGTGCCTGTAGTCCCAGCTACTCGGGAGGGTGAGGCAGGAGAATGGCACAAGCCCGGGAGGCGGAGCTTGCAGTGAGCCGAGATCATGCCACTGCACTCCAGCTTGGGCGACCGAGGGAGACTTCATCTAAAAAAAAAGAAAAATCCAATAGCTATTCCCCTCTCCAATAGGGTACTTCAGTCAATACACAAAGTGGCTTATTCCAAGGAAAAACCCAAATATGAGGTAAAAGGAGTTGTTAACTCTACCCACCAGAGTGACCTACTGAGTCCTGGAGCATGTCAGCTTCCCCAGACACACCACTTTTCCTAACACCAGTGAAGTGTTGCAGGCAGCTGATGCTGGGAAGAGGAAAGAAGGGAGATCCCCCAAGCCAAAGCAATTTTGGCAGCTGGGGTGTCTCTAGAATCCCAGCTATGGGGTCAGCTAGCAACAAGTAGCTTGCATTCAAAGTGATTGATGCTTTGCTTGGTAGTGTGAACGCTGCTGTTCCCAGTTGCTCCATCTGTTGGATACCAGGCAAGCTAGACCACTTGAAGTTTACAATCCCATGTTGGGCACCAAAAATTGTAGCTTAACCCAGGTTCAGCTGCTTGCTGCTCAAAAGCCAAACTCGAAAGAGAAGTGTTGATGAGAGGAAATGCAGGTTTATTCAGGAGCCAACAACCAGAGGATATGACCAACTAGTGTTGCAAAACTATCTCAGGTTTCTCAGGGTGGCCAAAATGGTTTTAAAGGGGAATGAGATTTTGTAATTATGAATATACATATATATATTTTTTGAGACGGAGTCTCGCTCTGTCACTCAGCTGGAGTGCAGTGGCACCATCTCAGCTCACTGCAACCTTTGCCTCCTGAGTTCAAGTGATTCTCCTGCCTCAGCCTCCTGAGTAGCTGGGATTACAGGTACGTGCCCCCGTGCCTGGCTAATTTTTTTGGAATATACAAATTTTTAAAGGGAAATGGTGACTTGCCCAATAAAATGCTTAAATTTAGGTTAAATATGTCTCATAAGTATTAAAGGCAGAAATATTTTGTTGAATTATTATACTACTCTTTTTTGTATTTCATTTATGAATGCAAAGTATTTACTCTAATGCAAGGGTATCCAACCTTTTGGCTTCCCTGGGCCACATTGGAAGAAGAATTGTCTTGGACCACAAATAAAATACACTAACACTAACAATAACACTAACAATAGCTGATGAGCTGAAAACAAAAAAATCACAACAAAATCTCATAATGTTTTCAGGAAATTTATGAATTTGTTTTGGGCCACATTCAAAGCTATCCTGGGCTGCATGTGGTCAATGGGCTGTGGGTTGGACAATTTTGCTCTAGTGTATATCAAGATTTAACTTTTAGAGGCATTAGTATAGGTAATATTAAAAATTAGCCATTATATACACATACACACACATGCAACACACATGCATATACTGTGCTAGCATATACTATTAATTTATTTATTCAGCAAGCATATTTTGAACAAATCTGTTAGATTTCCTCAAATTTATTATATAATTCTCATATTAAGATGAACTAAGTTTATATGTAAGATAATTCAGAAGAATGCTGGATTAAATACCAACTCTAATATAATTGCTTCCTATGAATTTTATTTTTAATTTGCATAGAAGTGTAACCTGAGGCAGAGCGTAACATTGCCTCCACTGTTGCATGGATCATGATGAGATTTTGCCACACCAGGTCCTCCTAGGCTTTTCAGTTTTACTTTGGCCTCTTGGGATTCTAAAAGGCACTAGCATCTGTGAGCAAAGGTGAAACTAGGTGCAAAGCATCTAGATTCTAGGCACTGAAATCGGCTGAAGGACACCTACAACAAATACGTGTAAGGACATCTTGAGCTTTTTGTGGGAGTGTACAGGCATTGTATACTAGCACACAAAAGTCAGTGCTTAAAGCTGAAGAGCCCACTGTATCAGAAAAAGATGAAAGCCTTGGGCTTCATATAGAAGGCAAAACTGGAGTCATGTGACTCTAAGGCAACACACAGTGCTATAATCCAGTAGAACTGTATATTTTTTCATCAAGTCTAACTTGCCCAAAAACAATTCTCCCTTTGTATGTAATCTTAGAGGGTGAGGGAGGAAAATGTCTTCTTTCAAACCACAAGGGGAGCATTTAATTCAACTGAACAAAGACAATAATTCTTCCCCTCTTGACCTAAAGGAACAATAACAGTTTGCAAAAGCAACCAATTTATAAGCCCCGCAGGCTCAGAGCAAATCTGGCTTTTGCATCAGTGCCCAGAAACTCACATTTAATTATGGGCCTTGAGAAGGAGTAACTGGCAAAGCCAAATTAACAGTCTCTTCCTTAGATTTGCTGTGTGAAGTAATTCCCAGTTGCTTCTTTCTTGATTCCATATGCAATTGGAAATCTAGTGGAAATGTCCCCTCTTTAACCACAGGACTGATAGCTTTCCTCCTCTGTCATGCATCAGGACTTGTTTCCATAGCAGCCACTTTGGGTAATGAAAAGAGCTTACATGATACTCTTTCCATAGGTGAAATTTTAAGAATGAAGCATTAGCGTTCACTCGCACAAGAACAAGGACTGCTTGGATACATTTTCTGTAAAGATAGGGCCTGTGTTCTCTTTATATAACAAGGTGTTAAGCCATTTAACAAAGGCTCTTCTTACTTCAGGTGGGCTCAGAATCAAATCTATTCCCTGCCAACATTACAATCTTAGGCAGATTGCTCTCTATTAGCTCACAAAGGTGCAGAGAATCCTACTCAAGATTTTGCAGTTATATTGTCATTTCTGCCCTGAATTACCTATCAGGGCTGCAAAAGAGAAACCTGTCACATGTGTGCTAATTTCTCTATTAAAGTACCCATTTTGTAGCCTGAGATCCAGAAGTATGAATATGGAGGGCTGACTGCAGTCCAGGTACCATGTAAATAATTTTTCAGGGGATTCCTTAAATTCCACAATTTTGAGGGCTCAAATTTGGAGCCATCATTGCATTGACTGTGAAATACAACTCAGCAAGAAGTATTGCTAACTGAAAAAACAAACAAAAACCAAGGCTAAATCATAGTTTTCACAACTGTCCTGTAATTTACCTCAAAATTCGTGGAACTCTTGCTTTCTGTTAAATTACTCACTGAATGTGAAATATTTTCATCTATTCCTGTGGTAAAATCATAACCTCTATCCTCTTTCAAACAGAAATCTCCAGAATTAATTTCACCTTAAAGGCCTATACCTATAAATCCTAAATGACTACCAATTATTACACATACATAAAAATTATTATAACCATTTTTGTGGCCACTATTTTTATTCCATATTCCATATCTAAGCAATGGTTTTATCAGGTTCCCAACTGGAAAAATGTAAGCTTCATCATGCTTTGCCTCACTTATGTAATGGCCACAAAATTATATGGATCTCATCTTACCTTATTTACAGCTCTTAAAATTCTTACCTCTTCCCACTACCTCATCATTTCCACTCACAATAATAAAAAGAAGAAAAAAAACTCTTTAAAATAATGATTTATTTACTTTTTAACTTTTCTTTTAGGTTCAGTCCAGGTTTGTTATATAGGCAAATATATAACAAGTGCAGATTTGTTATATAGGCAAATTGTGTGTTGTGGGGGTTTGGTATACAGATACTTTTCTCACCCAAGTAATCAGCATAATACCTGAGAGGTAGTTTTTCAATCCATACTCTCCTTCCACACTCCCCTGTTACGTAGGCCCTGGTGTCAGTTCCCTTTTCTGTGTCCATATGTACTCAATGCTTAACTCCCACTTATACATGAGAATATGTGGTATTTGGTTTTTTTGGGGGAACCATCCCCCAATATTTCAACATAGGTTCTTTCTATTTTCCCTAAGTGTCAGCTGGTCTGAGAAATAAAGAGAAAGAGTACAAAGAGAGGAATTTTACAGCTGGGCTGCCGGGGATGACATCACATATTGGTAGGTCTGTGATGTCCCACCTGAGCTGCAAAACCAGCAAGTTTTTTTAAGGATTTCAAAAGGGGAAGGGGTGTACGAACAGGGAGTAGGTCACAAAGATCACATGCTTCTAAGGCCAATAAAGATCACAAGGCAAAGGGCAAAGCAAAGACCACAAGGCAAAGGGCAAAATTAGAATTACTGATGAGGGTCTATGTTCAGCTGTGCATGTATTGTCTGGATAAACATCTTAACAGAAAATAGGTTCGAGAGCAGAGAACCAGTCTGACCAAATTTTACCAGGCTGGAATTTCCCAGTCCTAGTAAGCCTGAGGGTACTGCAGGAGACCAGGGCGTATTTCAGTCCTTATCTCAACTGCATAAGACACTCCCAGAACAGCCGTTTATAGACCTCCCCCAAGGAATGCAATTTTTTTTCTAGGGTCTTAATATTTAATACTCCTTGCTAGGAGAAGAATTTAGTGATATCTCTCCTACTTGTACGTCCATTTATAGGCTCTCTGCAAGAAGAAAAATATGGCTCTTTTTGCCAGACCCCACAGGCAGTCAGACCTTATGGTTTTCTTCCCTTGTTCCCTAAAATCACTGTTATTCTGTTCTTTTTTAAGGTGCACTGATTTCATATTATTCAAACACACATGTTTTACAATCAGATTTCATTTTGTTCAAACACACGTTTTACAATCAATTTGTACAGTTAATGCAGTCATCACAGGGTCCTGAGGTGATGTACATTCTCAGCTTACGAAGATAACAGGATTATGAGATTAAAGTAAAGACAGGCATAAGAAATTGTGAGTATCATTCAGGAACTCATAAATGTACATGAAATCTTCATAATTTATGTTCAGAGATTGCAGTACAGACAGGCATAATAAATTATAAAAGTATTAATTTTGGGAACTGATAAATGTCCATGAAATCTTCACAATTTATGTTCCTCTGCCATGGCTCCAGCCAGTCCCTCCGTTCGGGGTCCCTGACTTCCTGCAACATGATTTTCTCTTCCTGTATTAATTTGCTTAGGATAATGGCCTTCAGCTTCATTCGTGTTGCTGCAAACACCATGATCTCATTCTTTTTATGGCTGTGTAGTATTTCATGGTGTGTATGTACCACATTTTCTTTAACAGTCTACTGCTGATGGGCATTTAGGTCTATTCTATGTCTTCGTTATTACTGAATAGTGCTGTGATGAACATATGTTTCCATATATCTTTATGGTAGAATGATTTATATTTCTTTGCATATATACCCAGTAATGGGATTGCTGGGTCAAATGATAGTTCTGTTTTTTGTTCTTTGAGAAATAACCAAACTGCTTGACACAATGGCTAAATGAATTTTCATTCCCACCAGCAGTGTATAAAAGTGTTCTCTTTTTTCTTCAACATTACCAGCATCTGTTATCTTTTGACTTTTTAATAATAGCTATTCTGAGTGTGAGAGGGTATATCTCATTGTGGTTTAGATTTGATTTCTATAATTGTAAGTGATGTGGGTGATTTTTCATATGCTTGTTGGCTGCATGTATGTCTTCTTTTGAGAAGCATCGGTTCATTTCCTTTGCTCTTTCTAATAAGGTTATTTTGTTTTGCTTGTTAAGTTCTTTATAGATTCTGGATATTTGGCCTTTGTTGGATGCACAGTTTATGATTATTTTCTTCTATTCTGTAGGTTGTCAGTGTGCTCTTGATAATTTCATTTGCTGTGCTGAATCGCTTTAGTTTAATTAGGTCACATTTGTCAATTTTTGTTTTTGTTGCAAAGACTTTTAGCATCTTCGTTATGAAATCTTTACCAGGGTCTATGTATCTTCCAGGGTTTTTATAGTTTTTGCATATAAGTATTTAATCTATTTTGAATTGATTTTTGCATATGGCCTAAGGAAAGGGTCCAGTTTCAGTCTTCTGAATATGGTTAGCCAGTTATCTGAGCAACATTTATTGAATATGGACTCATTTCCCCGTTGCTTGGTTTTGTGAACTTTGTTGAAGATTAGATGTTTATAGGTGTGGGACTTTATTTCTTGGCTCCCTTTTTCTTCCATTGGTCTGTGTGTTTGTTTCTGTACCAGTACCATGCTGTTTTCATTACTGTAGCCTTGTAACAGAGTTTGAAGTTGGGTAATATGACGCCTCCAGCTTTGTCCTTTTTGTTGAGAATTGCTTTGGCTACTCAGACTCATTTTAGGTTTCATAGGAATTTTAAAAGTTTTTTTTTTTCAAATTCTGTGAAGAATCTCATTGGTATCTGATAGGAATTGCATTGAATCTGTAAATTCCTGTGGGCACTATGGCCATTTTAATGATATTGATTCTTCCTATTCATGAACATGAAATATTTTTCTTTTTTTTTTCTTTTTTTTTTTATTATACTCTAAGTTTTAGGGTACATGTGCACAACGTGCAGGTTTGTTACATATGTATACATGTGCCATGTTGGTGTGCTGCACCCATTAACTTGTCATTTAACATTAGGTATATCTCCTAATGCTATCCTTCCCCCCACCCCAACCCCACAACAGGCCCCGGTGTGTGATGTTCCCCTTCCTGTGTTCATGTGTTCTCATTGTTCAATTCCCACCTATGAGTGAGAACATGCAGTGTTTGGTTTTCTGTTCTTGCGATAGTTTGCTGAGAATGATGGTTTCCAGCTTCATCCATGTCCCTACAAAGGACATGAACTCATCATTTTTTATGGCTGCATAATACTTTTTCATTTGTTTGTATAATCTCTGATCTCTTTCAGCAGTGTTTTGTAATCCTCATTATAGAGAGCTTTCACCTCCCTGGTTAGCTGTATTTCTAGGTATTTTTTTTTTTTGTACATATTGTGAATGGGATGGTGTTCCTTATTTGGCTCTCAGCTTGTATGTTCTTTTTATATAGGGATGCTAGTGATTTTTGTATATCGATTTTGTATCCTGAAACTTTGCTGAAGTTGTTTATCAAGTCTAGAAGCATTTGTCATTTCTGATTGTGTTTATTTGGAACTTCTCTTTTTAATTAATCTAGATAGCAGTCTATCAATCTTATTTATACTTTCAAAAAACCAACTTCTAGACTCATTGATTTTTTGTATGGTTTTTCACATCTCAATTGTAGTCAGTCAGTTCTGATTTTGGTTACTTCTTGTCCTTTAATAGCTTTGGGGTTCATTTTCTCATGTTTTTCTAGTTTCTCTGTGTTTGATGTTAGGTTGTTCATTTAAATTCTTTCTAACTTTTTGAAGTGGGCATTTTGTGCTATGAACATTCCTTTCAACACTGCTTTAGCTGTGTCACAGACATTCGGCTATGTTGTGTCTTTGTTTTCACTAGTTTCGAAGAATTTCTTGTTTTCTGGCCTAATTTTATTGTTTATCCAGAAGTCATTCAGGAGCACATTGTAAAATTTCCATGTAATTGTATGGTCTTCAGTGAACTTAGTGTTGATTTCTATTTTTATTTTGCTGTGTGATCTGATAGTGCACTTGGTATGATGTCAGTATTTTTTTTATTTACTGAGAATTGTTTTACGGCTGATTTTAGAGTACATGCCATGTACAGATGAGAAGAACGTATACTCTTGTTTTTTAGTGGAGAGTTCTATAGATATCTGTTAGGTCCATTTGGTCAAGTGTCTAGTTCAGGTCCTGAATATTTTGATTAGTTTTCTATATCAGTGATCTGTTTAATAAGGTCAGTGGAATGGCAAAGCCTCCCACTATTATTTCTCTCTTCTGGCTCAGAGAGTTTCTGCTGAAAAGTCTGCAGTTAGCCTGATGGGGTTACCTTTGTAGGTGATCTGCCCCTTCCTTCTGGTTGCCATTAACGGTTTTTTCTTTTATTTTGACCTTGGGAAATCTGAAGATTATGTGTCTTGGGGATGTCATCTTTTATAGTATCTCACAAGGGCTCTCTGCCTTACCTGAATTTTAATGTTGGCCTCTCTAGTGAGGTTTGGGAAATTTTCATGGACAACATCCTCACATATGTTTTCCAAGTTGCTTGCTTTCTCTCCCTCTCTTTCAGGAATGTCAATGGGTCATAAATTTTTTCTCATTACTTGATCCCATATTTCTCTGGGGTTTTCTTCATTTTTTTCTTTCTTTTTATTGGATTGAGTTAATTCAGAGAACCAGTCTTCCAGCTCTGAGATCCATTCCTAAGCTTGGTCACTTTGCCTATTAATACTTGCAATTCTATTGTGAAATTATTGCAGTAAGTTTTTCAGCATTATCATATCAGTTTGGTTCCTTATTAAAATGGCCATTTCTTCTTTCAGTTCTTGTATCATTTTATTGTATTCCTTAGATTCTTTGGATTGGGTTATGGCTTTTCCCTGAATCTCAATGTTCTTCATTCCTATCCATATTGTGAATTCTACATCTGACATTCCAGCCATTTTAGCTTGGTTAAAAACCATTGCTAAGACACTAATGCTGTCATTTGGAGGTAGGAAGACACTCGGACTTTTTTTTTTTTTTTTTTTTTTTGAGACGGGGTCTTGCTCTGTTGCCAGGCTGGAGTGCAGTGGCATAATCTTGGCTCACTGCAACCTCCGCCTCCCTGGTTCAAGCAATTCCCCTGCCTCAGTCTCCTGAGTAGCTGGGACTACAGGCACGCACCACCATGCCCAGCTAATTTTTTTGTATTTTAGTAGAGATGGGCTTTCACCATGTTGGCGAGGATGGTCTCGATCTCCTGACCTGGTGATCTACCTGCCTCAGCCTCCCAAAGTGTTGGGATTACAGGCATGAGCCACCATGCCCTGTCTGGCTTTTTGAGTTGCCAGAGTTCTTGCACTGGTTCTTTCTCATCTCTATGTGCTGATATTCCTTTTATTTTTTAAGGTGCTATCCTTTGGATGGCTTTTTTTTTTTTTGGCCTTTTTCTTCTTTGATGCCCTTGGAGGTTTGATTGTGGTATAAAGTGGGTTAAGTTGACTGGTTTTGCTTCTGGAACATGTTAGGGGACCAAAGCACACCTCAGCACTCCTGGGCTGTGTACTCTAACTCTGGGGCTGGTAACAGGTCCCCAGCTCTGTTTTCTGGCCCCTGGTGCTTGGGAACTTGTTGTGATGGAGGGCCTGAGGAGTTCTCAGTCTGCTGACCACAGCACTTCAGTGGATGGTGTTGGCCAAAGCACTTCATCTTGGCAGTGACAGCAGAACCCATGCTCACTTGTGTGTCTCAGCAGTCACAATGGCACAGAATGTATACTCTGTTATTTTTTGGTGGAGAGTTCTGTAGATATCTGTTAGTTCCATTTGGTCAAGTGTCTAGTTCAGGTCCTGAATATTTTGGTTGGTCCTCAACAGTGGCATGTTGGGGTGCATGTGCATTGGCTTTGGTGGGGCACCAATGGGAGTGGGGTGGAAGCATTCTTGCACATGATTGCAGTGGTGGCATAGCAGGGGTAGTTTGCTGGCAGAGACAGTGTTGCCAGCATTCATGCCAGTGCTGGTGGCATGGTGGGGTGCCCGCATGTTAGTAGGGGTGGGACTGAGAGTTGTGCTCCCATTGACAGTGGTGAGATGGCAGGATGCATACACACATGTGCACTGAAGAGTAGGAGAGGTGAAGTCTAGAAACAGACACTTCAAGAGAGAGGCAAAGAAAACAGGAATTTATGCTAAATGGGGTGGTCAAATATACATATTTAATAAGCTATAGGAGGACTCATGAATACTTATGAAATGAGAAACATGTGCATGAGGAATTGAGTGTTATGACCCTTCATGGGTCCCTGGACAAAGAAATGGTGTGTTAGTATGATTTGAGTGTGAAATTTCTGGCCCTTCAGTGTAAAAAGGTGAAGCAGAGGACATAAAAATCCTCACTGCACATTCGCCTAGACTGGCCAGAACCCCACTCTGTGGTCATTCTGCAAATAAACGGAGGGGCAACATCAAGTGTTTGGTTGACATCAGTGGTAGTGGAGTCCTCTGAAATGGCTGGTTTTCTTTTAGCCTTTAGGGAAGAAAGCCTAATGGGAGTTAGCGAGAGAGGAGTATAATGAGGCATGTCCAATCTCCTATCCTGCCATGCCTGAGAACTCTGTTTTCAAGGTTTCTCTGGTGTCTCCTTGGTCAGGAGAAGGTATGCTCAGTTGGTTGGGGGCTTAGGATTTTATTTTTATTTCTCACACATGTGAGTGAGAACATATGGTGTTTAATTTTCTGTTCCTGACTTCTTTCACTTAACAATGTCCTTCATTTCCATCTACTTTGCCACAAATGACAGGATTGTATTGTTTTTATGGTTGAATTGTATTCCATTGTGTATATTACCACATTTTATAAATTCATTTATCTGTTGTTGGGAACCTAGGTTGATTCCAAATCTTACTATTGTGAATAGTGCTGCAATAGACATCAGGGTGCAGATGTCTCTTCAATATCCTTGACTTTGAATAAATGCCCAGTATTGGGATTGCTGGATCATATGGTAGTTCTACTTGTAGTTTTTGAAGAAACTTTATACTGTTCACCATAGCGGCTGTACAAGTTTACATTCTCACCAAGAGTGTGTAAGTGTTTCATTTTATCTGCATCCTCACCAGCATTTTTTTTTTTTGTCTCTTTGATAATACCCACCCTAACCAGATGAGATGATACTTCATTGGTCTTTGAAAATATTTAACAGTTTAAAAGTGCAGGCAATAAAAGCAAAATAAACAAATGGAATTATATTAGACTAAAAAGCTCCTGTACAACAAAGTAAACAATCAACAGAGAGCAAAGACAGCCTACAGAATGGGAGACAATATTTGTCAACTATTCGTCAGACAGGGGATTAATATTCAGAATATACAAGGAATCAAACATTTATATGGCAAAAAATCTAATTTAAAAATGGGCAAATTATCTGAACTGCTGTTTCTCAAAACAAGACCTACAAATGGTCAGCAAATATATAAAAATATGCTCAACATCACTAATTATCAGGAAAATACAAATCAAAACTACAAAAAATTCAGTCTCTCAATTGCTTTCCCTCACTCTAACAATATTATTGCCCTCAAATTAGTTCTCGACTCTTATATCCAAACGACCTTTAAAAAATGCAAATCTGATAATGCCATTCTCTAGCATCAGATACTTAGGCACTTAGATAATTAATGCCATTCCCTTGCTTCAGCTTCATTAAGAAAAAAATTCAGAGTGGAAGGAGAAGGTATCAACTAAAATTATACAAACAAAATGTATTAATTTCATTACCAGTCATGAATAAGTATAGTACTAGAAAAGAAATAAGCCTATATTATACAGAAACATTGATGTAAAAAAATTCCAGATAAGCGTTAGATAATGAATGAATTCTAGATAAGTATTAGATAATAAAAATTCCAGATAAGTGTTAGGTAAAGAACACAGATATGATTTAATACAACCTGTTAATATAATTAATTACATTAAAAAAAACTAAAGAAGCTAATTATTATCTCAATAAATGTAAAAGGCATTTCTTAGTGTTCAATAAATATTTATATTAAACATATTGGAAAATAATGGAATAAAAATAAACTTCCGTAAAATAATATTTTTATTTTTGCTTTTTACTAGAATCTACAATAAAAATTACAGTTTATGCTATAACTTGAGACACATTTCTTTAGGAATAAGGAAAAGGTACCTATAACCAAAGTTCCTCTCTTATGTAACACCATATTGGAATGCTTTGTCAATAATAAGATAATAGCCTAAAAAGAGAGATATAGTGTGAGTTTTGAAGGGAAATATATAATTATCACTTGTAGCTGATATATATTTGTAGCTGATAATGAAGGAAAATAAACAGATACAGTATTTTTACTAATAAGAGAGTTAGCAAGGTTGCAGAATATATGATCAATGTACCAACACAATAACAGCCATTTGTTACAGAAATAACTAATTGTAACAAAAAATAGTTTTATAGTTTTAGGTTTTATTTCCAGCTATAAATCAAATTATAAATTTTGATGAAGTTAAACTTAATTTAGTTTTATACGATGTGAGTATTGCATGAAGTTAGAGTAAGTGCTCACTTATTTCTACAAGGATAGTCAGGTAACTCAATACCATTTGTCAAAAGACTTTCTTACCCCATTGCATTGCCTTGGCACCTATTTGTAGATTTTACATCTATCTATCTATCTATCTATCTATCTATCTATCTATCTATCTATCTATCTATCATCTATTATCTATTTTCTCCAATAACAAAGTGCCTTGATTCCTGTATCTTTATACTAAGTCTCCAAGTGAGGTGGGATAAATTCTTTTAACTTTCCCTTTATTTTGGGAACAGCTTTGGTTATTTTCTAGGTGCTTTGCATTTTCACATACATTTTAGAGTATACTTGGCAATTTCTATCAAAAAATAGTAAACTGCTATAATATTTACTGACATTTGGAACTACAACTCAATTAGGAAAGAATTGACATCTTTATTTTTATTTTTATTTTACTTTTTTGGATGGAGTCTCGCTCTGTTGCCAGGCTGGAGTGCAGTGGCATGGTCTCGGCTCACTGCAACATCTGCTGCCCAGGTTCAAGTGATTCTCCTGCCTCAGCCTCCTGAGTAGCTGGGACGCTGAGTAGCATGCCACCACACCCAGCTAATTTTTGTATTTTTAGTAGAGATGGGGTTTCACCATGTTGGCCAGGATGGTCTCGGTCTCTTGACCTTGTGATCTGCCCTAATCAGCCTCCCAAAGTGCTGGGAATACAGGCATGAGCCACCATGCCCAGCCAAGAATTGACATCCTAAGGGAATACTGAGTCTTCCAATCATGAATATGGTATATCTTCACAATTGCTTAGGTCTTTTGAAAAATTTCTTTAATAACATTTGTGTAAAGTTCAGTAATGCTTTTTCTTAAACTTAGTTCTAATTGTTTTTGTTGTTGTTGTTTCTAGGCTTTACTGTAAATTAAAGTGTTTTCCTCTCTTTATTTCCCAATTTTTTGAATCTAATGTAAAATAATATAGCTGATTTTTGTATAGCAATCTTGTATTATCTAATCTTGCTTTTTCTAAATCTATTGCAATGATCATGTAACTTTTATTATTTGTTGTTTGATATTATAAATGTCATTGTGTGGTTTTCAAATGTTTAAAACCTTAAGTCCTTTAAATAATTGCTGCTTGGTTGTGATATACTATTCTTTTTATATACATTGAGTTTAGATTTGCTAATATTTTGTAAATATATTCATTCATATTCATAAGTGAAATTGATCTGTGCTTTTCACTTCTGCATCATGTTTGTAAGGTTTTCATATTAGGGTTATGTTGCCCTCAAAAAGCATGTTAAGAAATTGGACAACTTAAATGAAATATACAGTGACCATTCCTCCACAACTTGCTAAAATAGTTAGTATAAGTTTGGTATTTTTTGTTTCTTCAATACTTGATAGAATTAATCAGTAAACTTCTTTAAGCCAGAAGGATTTTCCTATCTGTGATGTTTTTTTCATGATAAATTCCATTAACTTCATAGATATAATGACTTTCAGAATCTATTTTTATTTCTTATGTCAATTTCAGTAAGTTATATTTTTCAGGAAATACACATATTTGATTGAACTTATAAAAATTATTGATGTAATATGGTTTAGTCTATTAAAATCATTTTAATGTCTATCAGACCTATATTTAAAATATTTTATCCCTGATATTGAGTTATTTGTGTTTCCTCCTTATTTTTCCTGATCAATTTAAGTAGCAGTTTGGTAATTAGCTGATCTTTTCAAAGGACCAGTTTTTGCATTGTTAATCTTCTAAAACATGTCTGTTTTATTATTTCATCAATTTATGTTTTTTAAAATTAGTCCCCCATCTTATTTACTTTTGGCCTACTTTGATCTCCATTTTATTTTCTTTTATCTTGAGACTGTTTATAGGAACATATTTATAATTGTTATATCTTCCTGATGAATTGTCTTACTTTTTATTGTAAAAGATCTTTATTTATCTCTCTAGTAATACTCATGATATTGGAGTCTGCTTAATCCTTTATTTAAATGGATACACCAGTCCTCTGATGTGCACAATTTGTGTGGGTTTATCATTTTTCTTCCATTATATTCAACCTTTCTGCATATTTATATTTAAAATTGGTTTCTTGTAAGCAGCATACAGTAAGATCTTGCTTTTTTCCTTTCTAATCTATTCTGCCAATCTCTTGCTTTTAATTGAAGTATTTCGATGATTAACATCTGATGTAAAGATTGATGTGGTTGAATTTGAGTTTATCATTTTATTCTTTATTTCCTGTTTGCTCCATCTGTTTTGTTGTTGCTCCAGTGTTTCTCTTTTACTGCCTTCTTTTGGCTTATTTGTATTTTTCTAATTATCCCTTTATAATTTGCTTATTTTCTTTTTGGCTTTCTTAAAAATATTATTATTATTATATATATTTTTTGAGATTGAGTCTCACTCTGTCACCCAGGCTGAAGTGCAATGGCACAATCTTGGCTCACTGCAACCTCCGCCTCCCGGGTTCAAGTGATTCTCCTGCATCAGCCTCCTGAGTAGCTGGGATTATGGCCATCCACCACCACCTGCAGCTAATTTTTGTATTTTTAATAGAGACGGGGTTTCACCATGTTGGTCAGGCTGGTCTCAAACTCCTGACCTCAGGTGATCAACCCACCTTTTCCTCCCAAAGTACTGGGATTGCAGGTGTGAGCCACTGTGCCTAACTGCTTTCTTTGAATTATTTCTTTTTTAAGAGGTAGCTCTGGAAATTGTAATCTTCATATTAAACTTTTCACAGACTATTTAGAATTAATATTGTATCGCTTCACAGAAAAGATAGAAACCTTAAGAATAAATTATTCTTCCCCATGAACTATTATGTTATAGTGCTTATATGCATTCAATGTATTTGTATTTTAAAAACTTACCAGCAAATATTAACTACATTTAAAATACATATTAATTTTGAAAACTTAAGAGAAAAAAATGTAGTATTTTATGTGTTTCCACCTATTTCTATTGATCCTCACTCATTCCTGAATATCTGATTGGCCCTCTAGTATTAATTCTCTTCAGCCTGAAGAATTCCTTTAGCATTTTTGTATGTAGCAAGTCTGCTGGCAATTGACTTCATATAAAAAATCTTCATTTTGCATTTACATATAAAGAATATTTTCATTAGTTATAGAATTTCATTTTCACATTTTTCATTTAAAATCTTTTTTCACTTTTTTCTATCATTTAGTGTTTCTTATGTGACACCTGTAGTCATTTATACTAATGGATATGTTCTACCATGTGTCATGCATTGTGTCATTTTACTCTAGCTGCCTTCAGATGATTTTCTTTATTTCATATTTCTATTATTTTTATTAAGATATGTCTAGCTGGGCGTGGTGGCTCACGCCTGTAATCCCAGCACTTTGGGAGGCCGAGGCGGGTGGATCATCAGGTCAGGAGATCGAGACCATCCTGGCTAACATGGCAAAACCCCATCTCTGCTAAAAATACAAAAAATTAGCCGGGTGTGGTGGCGGGTGCCTGTAGTCCCAGCTACTCTGGGGGCTGAGGCAGGAGAATGGCATGAACCTGGAAGGTGGAGTTTGCAGTGAGCCGAGATTGCGCCACTGCACTCCAGCAGCCTGGGTGACAGAGCCAGACTCCGTCTAAAAAAAAAAAAAAAGATACGTCTGAAAGTGATTTTTAAAAATTTATTGTTTGTTGTTCACTGACATTTATAGTACACACCACTGTGCAATAAAATACACATTCTTCTCAAGTATACTTTTAACATTAACCAACACAGATACTATTTTTGGAGAAACTTTAAAAAATTTAAAAGACTAGAAATCATGCAATGTATGTGTTGTTATGATAATATGTTTAAGTTAAAAAACAGTAATAGAGGCCAGGCACGGTGGCTCACACTTGTAATCCCAGCACTTTGGGAGGCTGAGGCGAGCGGATCATGAGGTTAGGAGATTGAGACCATGCTGGCTAACACAGTGAAACCCTGTCTCTACTAAAAATACCAAAAAAAAAAGAAATTAGCGGGCATAGTGGCACACATCTGTAGTCCTACGTAATTGGGAAGCTGAGGCAGGAGAATTGCTTGAACCTGGAAGGTGGAGGTTGCAGTGAGCTGAGATTGCGCCACTGCACTCCAGCCTGGGCAACAGAGACTCTGTCTCAAAAAAATATATATATCAGTAATAGGAAGATAACTGAAAAATCTCCAGTTTTTTGAAAACTAGCAAAAGTATTCTAAGTAACTCATGAGTCAAGCGAAATTCTCAAGATAAATTTGCAAATATTTTGGAGTGAATGAAAATGAAAATGCAGCAGATCCAAATGTGTAGAATTATTCTAAAGCATTGTTTAGAGATTTCTTTTGGTCTCAAATGCATATAGCAGAAAAAAAACTGTGTCAAATCAATAAATAAAATTTTCACCTTAAGAAACTAGAGAAAGGATAGAGGATTAAATTCAAAATTACTAGAAATAAGAAATAGGCCAGGTGCGGTGGCTCGTGCCTGTAATCCCAGTACTTTGGGAGGCCGAGACTGGAGGATCACCTGAGGTCAGGAGTTCACGACCAGGCTGGTCAACATAGTGAAACACCGTCTCTACTAAAAATACAAAAATTAATTAAGTGTGATGGTGGTCGCCTGTAATCCCAGCTACTTGGGTGACTGAAGCAGGAGAATCACTTGAACCCAGGAGGTGGAAGTTGCAATGAGACGAGACTGTGCCATTGCACTCCAGCCTGGTTGACAAGAGTGAGACTCCACATCAAAAAATAAATAAATAACTAAAAACAACAAAGAAATTAAAACTTGAGATGAAAATAATTAAATTGGAACAAAGAAATAATTGAAAAAATCAGTGAAATGGAAAGATAGTTTTTTGTTAAGACATCTATAAAACTGAAGAAACTCTAGCCAAACTGAGCAAGTAGACAAGGAGTTAAGACAATAACCAATATCAAAAATAAAGAGGGGCCACCACTATGGGCCACACAGCCATTAAAAGTATACTAAGGTATGCTAATTTTCTAATGCAATAAATTACCACAAACTTACTAGCTTAAAGCAGTAGATATTGATTCCCATGGTTCTAGAGATCAGAAGCCCTCAAACCAAGACATCAGCCAGATTGAATTCCTTCTGAGGACTCTAGCAGAGAATCTGTGTCCTTGCCTTTTCTAGTTTCTAGTGGCTGCCTGCATTCTTTTGACCCCTGCTTCCATTTTCATATTGCCTTATCTTTTATTTCTTTTACCACATCATGTTCCCTGATTCTGACTCTACTACCTTCTTTCTCTTATGACAACCCTTATGATTAAGTTGGGTTCCCCTGGATAATTCAGGATAAACATCTCATCTCAAAATTCTTAGTTAAATTACATTGGTATGGTCAATTTTGCCATATAAGGTTGCATATTCACAGGTTCTGGAAATTAAGATGTGGAAATCTTCAGGGGGTAGACATTATTCTGCCTGTCATATAAAGAACTCTGCAAAAAGCTCTATGCATATAAATTCCACAAATAGTTGAAGTGAACTAATTCCAAAAAAGCACAAATTATGAAAACTCACTTAGACAACAGATAAGCTGAATAGTCCTGTATCTACTAAAAATTGGATTTGTAGTAAAAATATTTCAATCAAAGAAATCTTCAATGGTGAAAAATTTCAAACACTTTAGGGAGAATTACAGCACAGTTACAGTTACAAACAGCAACTTTCAGAAAAAATGAAACAATACTTCCAAATAAACTTTATAAGGTGAGCATTACATAAATATCAAAATCAACACAGAAATTACAATACTAGAAAACTATAGAGCAATAATATTTATGAACATAAACTCAAAAATCTTTAGCAAAATGCTAATACATTTATTTTATCAACATATAAAAATAATTTTGAACAACAGTTTTCCCCATGAATGTAATTCAACTTATCATCCAAAAATGATATGTCAATCTTAAAAGATGTGGAAGCATTTGACAAACTTTAACGTTAATTCATGGTAAAAATTCTCAGCAAACTAGGAATACAGTGGAACTTCTTTTTATCTAATAGAGGGTATCAATAAAATGCCTTTAGCTGTCATGTTACTTAATAGTAAAAGACTGAATACTTGCTTATTCTCTAAGACTGGGAACAAAGTTCATATTCAGCATTGTATTTTAAGTTTTAACCAGTGTAATAACACAAGAAAAAGAAAATGAATCCACAATAGAAAGGAAGAAATAATGGTTTCAACTCACAGGTGATATTATTATATGCATAGAAAACCCAAATAACTCATAAAAACTTCTAAGAAGTTATACATGAGTTTTCCAAGGCTGCAGAGTGCAAGGTAATATACAAAAAATAATTATATTTTTATACACTAGCAATGAAGCAAATTATTTCAAATTATAAAATTAATAGCATATATAAAATCTCCTAAAACTAAAATACTTAGATATAAATAAAAGTTTTCATGATATATACACTGAAAACTAGAACACACCAATTAAAAAAAGCCTAAATACTGTATGGAGAAGTACAGCATTTTAATAGATTCTAAGATTTTATATTGTCACATTCAATATAATGCTAGTAAAAAATCTCATTAGGCTTTTTACTCACAATAAACTTTTAAAAGACTTACCCTAAAGCTCTACTACTAAAGGAAATATTGGCCGGGCACAGTGGCTCATGCCTGTAATCCCAGCACTTTGGGAGGCTGAGGCAGGCAGATCATCTGAGGTCGGGAGTTTGAGACCAGCCTGACCAACATGGAGAAATCTCATCTCTACTAAAAAAATACAAAAAAATTAGGCAGGCATGGTGGCACATGCCTGTAATCCCAGCTACTTGGGAGGCTGAGGCAGGAGAATCACTTGAACCTGGGAAGCAGAGGTTATGGTGAGCCGAGATCATTCCATTGCATTCCAGCCAGGGCAACAAGAGTGAAACTCCATCTCAAAAAAAAAAAAAAAAAAAAAAAGAGAAAGAAAGAAAGAAAGAAAATATTGAGTTTTGGATTAAACTTTTCTTCCACAGTGTATTTGCCTTTGTCTGCAATAGACTTGAAGGTACTGTCAACCAAAAACTTATTCTAAATTATGTTTCTCCTTGAAGTTTCAGGTCATAAATCCAGGTGGATGTTAACCCCGAATCTAAAATGTAAATTTGTGGTTGAAAAGTTTCATGATTTTTTTTTAATTCTCCCAAAGTCAAAATTGGAGCATGCATGTATCCCCAGTTACTACTTAGCTCCATTCACTGAGGATTTTGTAATTTTGAAGTCTTAGTTCCATTTAGACATCTCAATCCAAACTTTAATTCTGCTTACAAATTTGGCTTTGTTATTTGAGTCTTTTATGTTGACCCTTTGGTAAATCCCAGCCTCTAGACAGCCAGGGATCAGTAGATCTATACAATATAAATGCTATTTTTAGAACTACTTTATCTTTATAAGTTCACAATTTTAAAAATTGTCTCCATAAAATTATATTAATTTTGCATCATATCAACTTTAAATACATATATGCCAACAGTTATGAATATGATCTAGAAGTTTCACAAAATTTTCATTTCACTATGTTGTGAGAAATGGCAGTCCATACCTTTCCTTTTAAGGAAATCTAAAAATTTCTCTAATGCATATGATACAAAGGTAGAGGGGTATATATGTGTGTGTGTGTGTGTGTGTGTGTGTGTGTGTGTGGTGTGTGTATAATAAGCAATAGTTTCTTCCTTTAATAATCTTTTACTCTAAAAAACAAGTAAATTTAATTACTTTTGACTTGGGACACGGATTTTATATTCTGTAATTCTCTTGTTTTTGATGGCTAAATATTAAAGATGGTAGAATAATCTTATTATTGCTCATCAAATCAGAGTTGCTTTTTATTCTACAAATGTACTTCTTCAAATATACGTTTATTCTTCAAATATTGGAGTGAAATTATCACTTTTATAAATTGAAGAAATTGATATGTTAAATTATCTCTTCCCCAAATAAAGTTTATTTTAAAAAGATTTTGTACTTGCTGGAAAGTACATAATTATTATTTTGGAAAATTACGTTATGTAATGCTTATGAACAATAAAGGATGTTTTTATTCATTCAAGTAGTAGGGAAAAAATGAATGTGTCATTTGAATACAAAAGTGTCATTTTATCAAATATAAATGTGTGAAATTCTTAACATTTTGTTTTATTCTTTGATGGTATGCATTTCCATTTTAGAAAAAGAATTAGTACAATGTAATTATAGCATAAAAAGAAATATTGCTCCTTATTAGGCATTCATATCAGATAAAGGATGTCTTAGGAGTGGTAATATAGTTTGAGAGGAGCTACAGATTATACACGAAACTTGCCTTGAAATTTCATTCCCATATCACCCATATTTTATTTACTTGCAATGTACATTTTATCTGGGCAAGTTATAGACTAAGTCAGTCAAAGAGGTTCTATATAATCCAGTCAATACAATCAGAGAAAGTATGTTTCAACATGAAATAATGTCAAAATGTATTAAAATGGCACATAACATTCACAGATTGTTTGACAGATGTTTTAAATCTCAGGTTATTTACTTTCAAATATGAGAAATGTGTACAACATTTTTAAAGAAGATGCTATTTATAGTGTGCTAAATGATACCTCTTTGCTCTTGCACACTTTCAAGTTTTGTAAAGTTCAAGCTTGGTAAAACATTCAAATGAGTCTTTGCTTTTGGTTCAGAGCTTTGGAGAAATGGCAGTTCCTCATCTCTGCCAACCTCATCCACTACTTCTTTTCTCTTTGGTTATTATTATTATTTTTAATCATTCAGAATCCACCAGTTTGCTTCAGATATTTCCTGGCTACATCTTCTCTTGTTTCTTCACTGGATCATCTTTTCAATCTTCTGCGGCAATAGGGACATTCTTGAAATGCTCATTCATTTTTCTAATTATCATATCCCTCAATGTTTCTCATATAACATTTTTAGGATGCCCCCCATACTTATATATCTAATGCCATCAATAAAATTCACCTAGTAAGATTAGCATCTTCTTAGAAGATTCATCTTTCTTTCCAAATTTTTTCCACTTACTTATTTCTAATCTTTGTTCATTATATCCATATTCTCCAAAGGCCTGAAATTTCAAATTCATGTTTAATGTTACTCTTTTCTTTATATTGTTCACTTTCCCCATTGAATCAGTTACAAAGATATGCTGGTTTTCTCTGAAGAAAGTCACAGGCTTCTTTATCAGCCATTTCCACTGCTCCATCCAAATCCAAGTCTCAGAATCCTTCTTTCCTTTAAGTATCATCACTGTGCAATCCATCTTAAACCTATTGCTAGCATTATCTTTCTAAAACAGTTTTGAACATATCACTTCTCTGTTTAAACATTTTCCTATATTATAATGCCCTGGTACCATTGTATGTTACTAGAGATCTTTTATTTACCAAAATTATCTTCAATTGTTGGCCTTAGAAACACAATACCCTTGAACCAAATTCTACCTCTGCTGTGTTCCTTTTGTTCCTCTACCACTCTATCTCAATGCCTTTGTCACTCACTCTGCCTGAAATATACACTTACAGTTGTTCTCTCACTTCCACTTGTTGAAAAATTTATTACCATTTAAGGACAAATACAATGTCACCATTTCCATGAACCTGTTCTGAATGTATTAATCAGTAGCAATATCACCTGTTGTTTTACTAAGCCTAAACAATATTTGATAGGATAATGATATTGAACCTATATTATTTCCTCATTAACTCTAAATTCCATACTTTGGGAGCCATTTATACTGCACTTAGGAAAGTAGTGTGAATGCAGAAGATGGTCAAAGACTAAGTAAAGCAAGTATCTTTTAGGAAGGAATCCTTGCTTATGGACAGTTATTGTAATTATTTCTAAACTGTATGATTTTGTCCCTTTTGTGAAATTGTTGATTATTTTCAGATGCTTTTTAGCAAAAGAGAGACATAAAATTGCCTTACTGAGACACCTTGTAAAGAAAAATTTAAACTAACAAAGACTATCAGTGTTGTTTCTCCACATTTGACTTTCCACCTCTCCTATTCTTTCTTTTTACATTGGCATGGCTAAATACTAAATGCTAGTACTTAGTAGCATAGTACAGGTGCTCAAACATTGGCCTTATAAACTGGTTCCCTATGTTCCTGTTTCAGCTTGGCTACTAAAAAGCTCTATGACCTGGAGCAGTCACCTTGCCCGTTCCTATTTGTCCTATCTTTAAAATGAGGAATTGGACTTTATTATCTCTTGATTACTTTCAATATCAAAATCCTACAATTATTTTTAGTGATAAAATCCAGATTTAAATTTCTATTTTACACCAAATTTCTCAGGAGTTCACCTAAAATGACATCAAAAAACACCACAATGGATCGAGTTCAAAAATCTCCTGTATCAGGCCAAAAAAGAGAGTGGTTTATCATAGTCACAGTGAAAGCTGCAACCCTTTTCCAGTTGGGTGAAAGCCACCAAAAAACTGATCTTGCTCAGCCGTGGCCACTGCTGACTCAGGCCTTAATACAGCTAGCAAGTATCAATGTACATATAAGTTATGATTTAGATCTACTACAACTATTAAATGCCTTTGAAAGTGATGACTAGGAGCCACTTCAAGAGGCCAATGCAATTCATTCCTGGAAGAGCTTACAGAGTAAAACTTAATATCCTTTACTTTCAGTCCCCATTGCAACTGAATTTCAAATCTATGTATAATTAAACCAAATCTTTGATTTTTCTTATAACAATAAACTATATAAGGATTTACCTAGTGCTGTTCATTCTGAAGTCAGAAAGTCTTTATGGAAAAATCATTTGTATATCCATTACAAGCTCTCCAAACTTCCTAATAAAAGGTTGCACACACTTTGCTGTAAGATGCCAGGTTTTGGGAAGTGTGAAACATATTCTGACAGTTTAATTGAAATAGCTATTGAGCATGAAGGCAAAACACCTGTTGAGAAGGGAAATAAACAACAGCAAAAATCCCTGCTGAATTTTTCAGACAAAGTAGAGAAAATCAGAAGGACTCTTTATTCAGTGATAATAAATTCATGAATCAAGTGGGACAATTGTTATCAGAATTTAGGTATCAATCATTACTGTTGATCTACCGTCCTTTATTGAGCCTTCAGTTGCTTCCTTTGCCTGACTTATTAAAGTGGTATGAGAATGCAACAAAATAGTAGAATATAAAGCTTACATACCTAGAAACACTAGTCATTAAATATCAACTGTTCTTTGAGAGACATATAGAAATCAGAAGATTTCAAATAAGAATCTGAATTTTGCATTTCTTTAGAAAAACTACGTGGGGGGGCAAGGCAGGAATTCTTGTGTTTCCTTTAGCCTGAATGGCAAAACCATGCTGGAGTTGAGTTACTGGTTCAACACTTTAGCGTATATTTTGCATTATGCCTACTGCCTTCATCATTTTACCACTGGACATTTACACATTTGTTTATGTGATGTTCAAAATAGCTATTACCAGCCATTTTATTTATTTAAAAGTTTATCAGTCTACATATATTTTAAAACATGTTAGAATAAAACCACGTATCCTCATGCCACCTTTTAAATCCTCATAGTTGGTCAAGCTAGAGATTTTTACTATAAGGTACTAATTTCATACTATTTTTAAATTTCAGGAGCCCTTATATTTTCTAGATATAAAAAGCACATATGTGAGGCAGTAACACATATATTGAAATTAATGTTAGTAAACCACAATCAAATAAAAAAGTTCAAAACTATAGACTAGAAGGTGTATATCTTTCACATAGATCTTGAATATAACAGTCAGCTTTGATTTTACATGAAAATATTAAAGAGATAATCATGACAAATTACTTCAATGTGCTTGACATGTATATCCTGCCCTGCTTTCTAATCTAATTAATTATATCACACTCAACTGTTGAAATAGAAGTAAATGGTGAAACATAAGGATCTTCCTGGAGTGTGAACAAAAAAGGACAAGATTAAAAAAAAATCCCTCCTTCTGAATTTTCTTTCTTATTTTTGTTTATAATTGACACATAATAATTGTACATGTTTGGGGGCATACTGTGATGTTTCAATAGATATATGCATTGTTTAATGATCATATCAGGGTAATTAACATACCCATTACCACAGCATTATCATTTCTTTGTGGTGATAACATTCAAGATCTTCTTCTCTAGCTATATTGAAATATATAATACACTATTTTTAGCTGTAGTCACTCTGCTATGTAATAGAACACCAGAATTTATTCTTCCTATCTAACTGTAACTGTGGTCTCATAGAAATAAAGAGTAGAACAGCAGTTACCAGAGGTTGAGGAGAGAAAAGGGGATGGGGGATGGAGAGAGGTTGGTCAATGAGTAAAATTACTTTAGATTCCACATATGAGTGAGCTCATGCAATATTTGTTTTTCTGTACCTGGTTGATTTCACTTAACAGAATGTCCTGCAGGTTTATCCACGTTGTCACATATGACAGAAGGTCATTCTTTTTGTAGCTGTATAGTATTCCACTGTGTATGTTTATCATGTTTTCTTGATCTATTTGTCCATTGATGGATATTTAGGTCAATTTTATCACTTACATAATGTGAATAGTGCTGCAATAAACAACATAGAAATGCAGATATCTCATTGACTTCTGATTTTATTTATCTGAATATATACCTCACAGTGAGACTGCTAAATCATTTAATAATTTTATTTTTATTTTTTTGAGAAACCTTCAAACTGTTTTCCATGTCTGTACTAATTTACATTCCCACTAACAGTGTATGAGTGTTCCCCTTTTTCTTCATCCTCACCAGCATTTGTTATTTTTTGTCTTTTTGATAATAGCCATTCTAACAGGTATGAGGTAATATCTCGCTGTGGTCTTGATTTGTATTTCCACGATGATTGGTGATGCTAATCATTATTTGTCAAATATCTACTGGCCATTTGCATGTCTTTATTAGGTTGAGTTATATTCCTGCTATACCTAATTGATTGAAAGTTTTTATCATGATGGGATGTTGAATTTATGAAATGCTATTTCTGCATCTATTGTAATGGTCATATGTTTTTTGTACCTGATTGTGTTAACGTACCACATTTATTGATTTGCATATTATAAACCATCTGATATAGGTTGGATATTTGTCCCCCCAATCTCATATTAAAATGTAATTCCTAATGTTGGAGGTGGGGCCTGGTGAAAGGTGATTAGATCATAGATGTGGATTCCTCATTGACTGGTGCTATCCTTGTAATTGTGAATGAGTTCTCATGAGATTTGGTTGTTTCCAAGTGTGTGGCACCTCCCACTCACTCTCTTGTTCTTGCTTTCACCATGTGATGTGTCTGTTCCCACTTCGTCTACCACCATGAGTAAATATTCCCTGAGGCTTCCCCAGAAGCTGAGCAGATGTTGGCACCAGGCTTATATACCCTGTAGGGCCAATTAAATCTTTTTTAAAAAATAAATTACGCAGTCTCAGGTGTTGGTTTGTAGCAACGCAAGAAGAGCCTAACACATCATCCTCAAATTCCTATGATGAATCACACTTGATCATAGTAAGTGATCTTTTAATGTGTTGATGGATTCAGTTTGCTAGCATTTTGCTCAGGATTTTTGCCTCTATGTTTCAGAGATACTAACCTGTAGTTTTCTTTTATTGTTGTGTCATTATCTGGTTTTGGTGTCAAGGTAATGCTTGCCTGATAGCATGAGTTAGACATATTCCTTCTTCTTCAATTTAACATAGTAGTTTTAGAAGAATTAGTATTAGTTATTTGATAGTTTGGTAGAATTCAGCAGTGAATTTGTCAGATCCTAGGCTTCTCTTTGATGGGAGAATTTTTTTTTTATTACTGATTCAATCTTGTTACTCTTTATTTATTCAGGTTTTCTATTTCTTCATAATTCAGTCTGGATTCATTTTTTCTAGCTTTCAAATTTCTTGATTTATAGTTGTTCATAAAAGTCTCTTATGATCTTTGTATTTCTGTTGACAAATTCTGTGTAATATATCTTTTTTCTTCTCTGATTTTAGTTATTTGAATCTTTTCTCTTTTGTTCTTAGTGTAGCTAATTTCTTTTGATTTTCAAACAAAATTGTTTTTCTTTGATGGATTTTTTTGTATTGTTTTAAAATCTCTGTTTTTTTTTGTTTCTGCTGTGATCTTTGTTATTTCTTTTCTTCTACTAATTTTGCATTTGGCTTTTTAGAAATTTTCTAGTTCCTTGAAGTGCACCAGATGGTTTTTAATTGGATATCTTTTTACTTTTTTGATGTAGGAATTTATTGCTCTAGTGTTTCCTCTTTGACATACTTCTGCTATATCCCATAGGCTTTCATTTTCTATCTCCAGAAATTTTCAGAAATTTCTTTTCTTAATGGGGATACAAGAGCGTGCTGTTTAATTTCCATGTATTTGTAAAGCTTCCACCATTCCTTCTGTTATTGATTTCTAGTTTTATTGATTTCTGGTGTTATTTCATTGTGTTTAGAAAAAGTACTTGATGTGATTTTTATTTTTGAAAATTTTGTAAGACTTGTGTTATGACTCAGCATAGTCTATTCTAAAAACTGTTCCATGTGCACTTGAAAAGAAAGTGTATTTTGTAGTTGTTGGATAGAATGTTTTGTAAATATCTGTTAGGTTCATTTTATCTACAGTGCAGTTGAACTCTGATGTTCCTTTGTTGATTTTTCTCTCTGGATCATCCATCCATTGCTGAAAAGGGGAGTGATAAAGTTTTCCACCATTATTGTCCTGCTGTCAATCTCTTCCTCTAGGTTAGTATTTGCTTTATATATTTAGGTGCTTCAGTGCTGAGTGCATGTATATGTACAAATGTTATAACAGCTTTGTCATTACATAATAATCTTCTTTGTATTTATTTTACAGTACTTGACTTGAAGGTTATTTATGTAAGTATAACTATTCCTGCTTTTTATGGGGTGCACATTTGTGTAGAATGTGTTTTTTCTTTTCTTCACTTTCAGTCCATTTGTATCTTCATGAATGGAGTGAGTTTCTGTAGGCAGCATATGGTGTGGGTGTGGGGGGGCTTTGTATGTCTGTGTGTGTGTTGTGTGTGTGCTTAATCTGTTAAACAACCTTATGTATTTTAATCAGTGAATTCATTTATATTCAAGGTTATTATTTCTAGATAAAGACTTTACTGTCATTTTGTCACTTTTTAAAACTGTTTTGGAGAGTCTTTCTTTTTTTATTATTATGCTTTAAGTTTTAGGGTACATGTGCACAATGTGCAGGTCTGTTACATATGTATACAAGTGCCATGTTGGTGTGCTGCACCCATTAACTCGTCATTTAACATTAGGTATATCTCCTAATTCTATCCCTCCCCCCTCCCCCCACTCCACAACAGGCCCTGATGTGTGTGGAATACTATGCAGCCTTAAAAAATGATGAGTTCATGTCCTTTGTAGGGACATGGATGAAGCTGGAAACCATCGTTCTCAGCAAACTATCTTTCTTTCATTTTTCTGTCTTTTTTGTGGTAAAGTGATTCTCTCTAGTATGCTTTGGTTCAGCACTTTTTATTTTTAGTGTATTTATCATAAGTTTTTACATTTTAAACCAGTCTTTTTCCAAATTTTGGATTTTGATATGTAAATTTACTTCTTTTTACATGTTCTTTCTCTTAAACAATTGTTGTTATTATCATTAATTTTTTTTCTTTTAGATACTAAAAGATGAAAGCGATATTATATAAAGATGTAAGTGACACCTATGGTTCCAGCTACTTGGGAGGCTGATGTGGGTAATTCATTTGAGCCTGGGAAGCAAAGGTTACAGTGAGCTGAGATCACACCACTACACTCTGACCTGGGTGATAGAGTGAGATGCTATCTCAAAAAAAAAAAAAAAAAGAAAAGAAAAAAAGATGTAAGTGATTTATATACACTTACAGTTTCTTATTTTTTTTGGAGGGAAGGGGGCAGAGTCTCGCTCATTCACCTAGGGTAGAGTGCAGTGGCATGATCTCAGCTCACTGTAACCTCCGCCTCTTGGGTTCAAGCGATTCTCGTGTCTCAGCCTCCAAGTAGCTGGGACTATAGGTGCATGCCACCATGCCCAGCTAATTTTTGTTTTTTAGTAGAGATGGGGTTTCACGATGTTGGCCAGGCTGGTCTTGAACTCCTTACCTCAGGTGATACGCCCACCTCAACCTCCCAAAGTGTTGGGATTACAGGCATGAGCCACCACACCTGGCCCAATTAGTTTTTGAGTGTCCTGAATTTGTTTACTTACTATGACCAATGAGTTGTATACCTTAAGATGTTTTCTTTTTACATATTAGCATCCTTTTCTTTCAGATTAAAAAACTTCCTTTAGCATTTTAGTAGGTCTAGTGTTGATGAATTCCCTCAGCTTTGGTTTATCTGCAGACTTTATCTTTTCTTTATGTTTGAAGAATACCTTTGCTTGGTACAATATTCTTGGTTGGCAGGTTTTTATTCTCCTTCACTACTTTGAATATATCATATCATTTTCTCCTTTCCTGCAGGGTTTTTGCTGAGAATCTGATGAAAGCTGTATTAGGGCCCTGATTAATGTGATATGTCTCTTTTCTCTTCTTTTTTTCAGTATTCTTTCTTTGTCTTTGATTTTTTTTATCATAATTTGAAGGGTGTTGGGGAATTCCTTTTCAGTTAATTTGATTAGTAACTTCTATGTTTCTTGTAAGTGGATGTTGTTTTCTACATGTAGATTTAGGAGGTTTTTAGCTATGATTTTCTTAAATATGTGTTCTAGGTCTATTCTCCCTTTTCTCATTTGGAAACTCCTATTATGTGAAGGTTAGTTTACTTTAAATAGTGTCCCACAATTCCTGAAGGTCTTCTTCACCATATTTTTTCTTTTTTCTTTTTGCTCCTCTGATTAATTTCATACGTCTTCAAGCTGTTTCCTCTGATTATGTCTACTGTAAAACCTTTCTATTGAGTTTTTTCAGTTCAGTTATTATATTCTTTATTTCTAGGATTTATTTGGGCTTTAAAAATGTTTCTTTATTTGTCAAATATCTCATTGTATTTATGGATTGTTTTCCAAATTTTAGTTAATTTTCTATTTATATTTTATTGTGATTCCCTGAAAATTTTAAAGTAGATTATTCTGAATTTGGAATTCAGACATTTTATAGATCAGTTCTTCTGTGTCCATTATAGAACTTTGTTTATTTCTTTTGTTGGCGTCATATTTTCCTGATTTTTATTAATCCTTTTATCTTTATATTGATGCCTGTGAATTTGAGGAGATGGTCACCTCTTTCTGTTTTTGCAGGTGTTTTTTGTGGTCTTAGATCATTACAACTTAATATCAGAACTTAATTGCTGTCCAGCTTTTGACTCCTGAGTGGGGAGGACTTAGTGTGTATCAGAATTTAAATGCTGCACTGGAGTGAAATCACTGCTCTGCCATTGTTTGTTATTTGGAAAAGACTTATTGTGAGCACCAGAACTTACTAAATATTTCAGCTGCTTCTGGGTCAGGGGAAGGTGCCACATAAACACAAAAAAGGACTCAGGCATTTCCAGGGCTCATAACCTCTGCAGTGCTATGAGACTTGACAGTCTCCTCAGCATGGCATTCCTGCTGAGCAGAATGCAGAGCAGCTACCAAGATCCACAGGACAGTTGCTGCAATCAGCTCTCCTGATTTTATCTTCAGTTCACTCAGGTCATTCAGCCCTCCTGGAACTCTCAGTGTTTTCCATGGGATGAGACCCATGTAGACTTCCCATGAAGCCTCCTCAACTGATAGGGAAATTGTTTATTTTCAACTTCCAATTTCTTCCAACTCAGACATCCTAAATGTATAGAAATTTTCTGTGAGCTGTTATGTGGCTTGGGGTAGTGGGTGGCAGATTCTAAAATCGTCATTTATCAGTCACAGCTTCTCTCATTTCTGCAGGCTCCATCAGTTCCTCTGCTTCTCTCTCAAGTTCTAGTAACTTCTGGGTAGTTTTATTGTCTTTGAATAGTTACTGCTTATACCTTTGTGGGGGAAGCAATGTTAAGTGTCTTCTAATCTGTTATCTTGCTGGACAGATTTTGTAAGTTGTGAATATAATGTAAAACTATCCATTAGAGAACTAGAAAAAATATATACTTCTTAGCTGACCAATTTTAATGATTTTGGCTGTACTATAACAAACTGTTTTGAAGTTTAAAGTCATGTATTATGACTGAATGGAATAATTCAAGTTTTTTATGGTTTATATTTATTTATTCAAAGTATCATTTTGTTCATGTATTGTCTTCTTGATTTTGTTGAGTTGTCTACCTGAGTTCACTTATAGCTCATTGAACTTCTTTAAGACTTACAGAGGGAGAAAAGTAGTTCAGAAAGTAGGAGAGTAGAAAGGATAATCCTGAGGGAAAAAAAAAGAAAAGAAGAAACTTTTGCAAATAAATTGATCCCATAGTGTAAGAGCAATCTTAGAAAATAGGGTTTGGTCTGAAACTATTTCTTGTTCTACCATAATTATTTATATATTACAGATGAGATAAAACATTATTGAACTTCTACACAGAAACCACCAGTGCTGATTTTTCTAGGCATTATAAAGAAAAACACACTTAGATGCTTCCTATGATCTTGTCATCTATTTCAGTCAATGTTAATATTGAAATCCTCATTTTCAATGTTCTCCCCCAAACACCTTTGATTTTATTTATGTTAGGCATGAATGAAAGAAAAAGGATATTCTGTTTATTGGAAATGGATCATGAATAAAAATGGTTTTCACAATCCTAAGGCTAGTTGTAGAGAAGAGAACTGAATTTGCAGTTTTGGCTGAACTAATTGGTCCCTTTACTCAATGGGAAATGTGGGCTACAAATGTCATGAGCTAAATAAGGCATATCTATGTTCTAATCCTATCTGTAACACTTACAACTTTGGAGAAGATAGTAATCTTTCTCAACCTGCATTTTTTAATTGATACAAGAAAAGTAATAACATTTTCAGTTGCCTAAAGTTGTTACAAATATTTGTTGAGATAAATGTAAAATATATAGAGAGCTTAAGGTATAAATTGCATTAAATATATTTTTATTTTTAATGATGGCATGATTAATGATTTTAATAAATTGAATTTTAATTATTAAAATGCAAAAAATGCAGAAAAGAACAATAATTCTTCAACCTCTTACTGTTCAGAATAAATAATTTCTTAAAATCTTGCTGTATTTCCTTTGGATTTTATCATTATGTATTTACTAAAAGTGATATATGATTATTATATAGTTCGAATAAGAGAGAAAAATATATAATAAAATAAAAACAATTTATTTCACAGCATAAAAATTATCATTTACTTTAGATTAACCTTATTACTACTAGAGATAGACATGAAAGATTATATGATTGGAAGGAAGGTAGTGAAGTTTAAAATCCAGGTCAGCTAACATCTGAGCCTAGAGTTCCTCTTTAAAGAACATTTATTCTCAACTTATGATTTATGAGGAAATTTGATACTATGTTTCCAAGTTGTGATTTTTATTTGTACATCACACTATAATATAGCTATCAGTAACAGTGATGTCAATCATCGCCTTTGGTTTTATAGCCCATTATTTTCAATTACTTGTGTAGTTTTATTTTATGTCTTAATAAAAGAATTTTTACATCTTTAAATTACTATTTTCTTCTTATAGCCAATAAGTCTTATACTCTAAAAATTTAAAAACTTTCTGGACCAGTTGATTATAATCATCCACTATAAATATTAATCACCAGGCCAAGAATATGTCTTAGTTTATACTGTATTTAGTGCTATGCATGATATCTTTTTTTTTTTTTAGATGGAGTCTCACTCTGTCACCCAGGCTGGAGTGCAGTGGCATGATCTTGGCTCACCACAACCTCTGCCTCCTGGGTTCAAGCAATTCTCCTGCCTCAGGCTCCCTTGTAGTTGGGATTACAGTTGCCCGTCACCATGCCCGGCTAATTTTTGTATTTTAGTAGAGATGAGGTTTCACCATGTTGGCCAAGCTGGTCTCGAACTCCTGACTTTAGGTGATCCACCCTCCTTGGACTCCCAAAGCGCTGGGATTACAGGTGTGAGCCACCGCACCCAGCCGCATGATATCTTTTCAACATTATATATGAAAGAGAAAAAACACATTTACCAAAATCATATGTTGTAATAAATATTCTTGCTTTGTTTTGGTTTTCTGAAACCTGTGGAAATACCTTAAAAATTTCTAGAGGTTTTGGAATCTGTGTTATCCCTTTTGGCAGAAGTGTCACAATCTCATAATTTACTATGAAACTGACCATGGGTTTTCTGCAGTTGCCATGTTCTGAGCAGAAACGAGAGAGGAAATTGTTTTGTTTAGGCAGTTTTATAAACTTACCATCACAGCTGAACTAATCTGATCAAAACTCATGGTTCAAACTCTATATATATATCATGCAGTAGTTGTTGGATTATATATATAAATATATATATATATATAAATCTCCTTGATTATCCTATGTCCTTAATCATACTGTAAGTTTTAGAAATGTAAGAAATTTAAAGCAGACCAATTAATTTCTCTCACTGTACATTTAAGCCAACAAGGGCCCAAAGAAACACATTCCATAAGAGTAAGGGACACAGCTAGTTAGTGGCAGAACTGGGCTGAAAACCAGAAGGGTATCTTGACATCTAACCAAGCCCTCTTTCTTTTCTTGCTGTTGTTTTACTGACCACATTTCTCATTTTCTTTCCTGTTCTTTAGACCCAGGCAGAACTTCTCTTAATTAACATTGATAGATTGACCACTGGAACTGTGCTGGGTGCTATTTTCTCATGTAGCTCTATTTCATGAGGTTTATCTATTTTTTCATCATATTAACTTTAAACCAGTCTCTCACAGGTTTTTTAATACTTCTTAACAAAATTATTGAAGATATGGAAATTATTTTTGCTAAAAAGTCAAAAATTTATTTCAACTAAACACAAGGATAACTCTATATTGAGTTGGGTTTTTGCTAAAGATCTAGATTTTTTATATTGGCATCCTTAAGTAAATATTATCTAATATATATACATGATGCCATCCAAAGTACTGGAAACATTTGCTAAAATGCTTACATAAAATATTTAGTCTTTATTTTAAGAATATATGTCTGATACAGGGCAAAGTCAGCACTGGAAGATTTCCTCATATTAAAATAAAAGTTTTTTTTTTATTATTCAAAGTAAGCTCAATAGAGATCCAGGGAATTTTTCCAAATACAGTAGAAGAAATACTTGATAAATTTTAAACTTTATTAATTGACAAAGACAATTTGGCAAAAGTTTATAATTAAATTTTTTTGGCCAAAAAATAAATATAATTACTATTGTCAGTAACAGCAGCAGTATCATTAAAAATGAATATTTTACATATCTTTTCGGGACTCAATTATGTTTTATTCTTAGAAATACCTCCTTAGGCAAACTCTGATTGACAATGAGTTTGGCAAATCTCAGCTTTATTTTGATGACATCATCAAATGTAGCATTGGGAAGAGAGGTGCACAGTTGACTCTTGTGTGCCATTATAAATTGGCTCCAGCAAAACACTGCATAAATAGTAACTTTGCTGTAAATATTACTGGATAACATTATATTAGTATGGAATTCTTGTCATATTTCACATATGAGTTATTTGAACAGACTCTTAATGACCTTTCAATACAATGGAGAAAGACTTATGTTCTAAGAAGAAAAGAGATAATGTAACTGCCCAAGGGGTTTTCCTTGCCCTCTGCCTAGACAGAGCCGATTTATCAAGACAGGGGAATTGTAATAAAGAGTTTAATTCATACAGAGCCGGCTGTGCAGGAGACCAGAGTTTTATTATTACGTAAATCAGTCTCCCTGAAAACCTGGAGATCGAGGTTTTCAAGGATAATTTGGTGGCAGGGGTTGGACAGTGGGGAGTGCTGACTGGTGCGGTGAGAGATGAAATCATTGGGAGTCCCAGCTGTCCTCTTGCACTGAGTCAATTCCTGGGTGGGGGCCACAAGACCAAATAAGCCATCAAGTACAGTGTCTGTAAAATATCTCAAGCACTGATCTCAGGTTTTACAAAAGTAATGTTATCCCCAGAATCAATTTGGGGAGGTTCAGCATCTTGTAGCCTCCAGATGCATGACTCCTAAATCATAATCTCTAATCTTGTAGCTAATTTGTTAGTCCCACAGGCAATCTAGCCTCCAGGCAGGAAGGGAGTTTGTTTTGGGATGAGGCTGTGATCATCTTTGTTCCAAAGTTAAACTATAAACTAAGTTCCTCCAAAAAATAGTTCTGCCTAAACCCAGGTATAAATTAGGAGAGCGTAGAGGTTAGAAGCAAGATGGAATCAGGTAGATCTCTTTCATTGTCATAGTTTTCTCAGTTATAATTTTTGCAAAGGTGGTTTCAATAAGATCTTCCACACTGTATCTCCTGAGTTGAGAAGCTTTAAATATAAAGGTGAAAGTAAAGGTTCTTTATTTTTACTCCAAATATAATTTCTTCTGTTTTGTGTAAGCTACAATAAGAACTCTGAATATCTATCATTCTGATGTTCTTTTAAAAGGCAGTGGGAGTGAATGGAAATGTAAAAGAACCTGTAAGCTTCAAGACAAAATAAGAAACAAATGGCCTGTATTTAATTCATAAATAAGATGTAACCCCCAATATATCTTCAACAAGCAGGATTCTCCCAGAAAGCAAAAGTCTCTCATACAAAATCTTTTCTTGTTGCACATATGGAAGATTGTGCAGTTACAGTTACTTTGTATTCTATTCCATAGAATGCTATCAGTTTTTGGTTAGATAGATTTAGAACAATAGTTATTAAGCTGTGATTTTTGGCTCCAAATTTCACTGTAACCCTCTCAGCTGGTCCAATAAAAAACTTTTTCTTAATAATGCTAAGAAAGTATTTGCCTTTCTCATTGTGTATGCATTTGAATTCATGATACAAAAGCAGTGATATGTAAAATCATTGATGTGTTATCAGGAATTGAGGCAGTGATACCAAATAATTTTTCCCGCCACACATGTGAAAAAAAAAACCTGTTTCACCTAAGAATGTCTTAGAAAATTATTAATTTTATTAAATCTTTTAATTTGAAAACATGTCTTTTTATATTCTATATGATGAAAATGAGAAATATATATAAAGTGCATTTCTGCTGCCCATCCAAGTATGAAGATTGTGTCAAGAAAAATAATTGTGCAGTTGTTTGACTCGTGAGCTGATGTAGCTATCTGTTGATACTAAACACCATTTCCACTTGAAAGAATGACCGTCAAAGTATTGTTATTCAGAATTTAGTGTTACGAAGTTAAGGAACAGAACTGTTTACTTAAAGGAAAACAACTAACAGTGTGTGTTGCAAATAATGAAATTTTAATTTCAAGAGAAACAGAATTTTGCAAAACTTTTATCCACCATTATGAGCTTGACAGTTTCTCAGTACAAGAAAATGTTTCTGATGAGCTCAATGGTGATATTAACATGTGATTATTAACATTTAGCCTATTTAAGGGTATCAACTTTTGTGAAATCTACACAACCCAGTAAACTGATAATTTTTCAAATGATCAGTGACCTTACCAAAAATTCACTTTATATCTAAGATATATCAGTGAAATTAAACAGATTATGAGAAGTTCATTGATACAATTTTCATTCCAAATTGCAACTAATCTTTAAGGAACTACTATTTTTAAAGCTGGGTGTAACATCAAATTGGACTAACTGCACCAATCATAAGGCTATTAAAATACTCCTCCCTTTTTCAATTACATGTTTATGTGAGTCCAGATTTTCTTCACATATTAAACCAAAACAAAATATCACAACATATTGAGTGTAGAATGAGTTGTGAGTTCACATATATATTAAGAGAATGAGAGATTATATACACTGGGCACAAAGAAAGTGTAAGACCAGCAAATTTTTTATTGATTTAAGATTTTTTTTTGCCATCAGGTAGACTATATGGAGAATTATAAACCATATATCTTCCTCTAGAGCTATTGTTTTAAGTATGTTTTTGCATTCATCTTAAGACTTCAGTTTTCTCTTCATGTGTAATGGAATATGTTGAAGGCTCATAATGTGCTAATAGTCAATGTAATGATTTGTAAACTATATTCTACAACTCATTGGAAAATATAATAAATAGAGTAATAAAATATTTGGGGCACATTGTCCAATATATTGCATGTGTTTGTCGGTTTTTGCTGATTATAAATCTGTACAGTACTTTAGAGTCTTTTACAACAAGACTACTTATCAGGACTGAAGCAATAGCTTTGATTAAATTGATGAATCTCCAGAACAATACTTAAAATACATGAGGGTTAGATATTTTGATAACTCAGGTTGCTTAAGATAAAAAAACAGCTTTTGCATGGAACTTAACTAGAATTTACTGGTAATATTAACATCGTTTATTGTGGAAATTTACTAGGTCAGCCTTCTTACTCAAAGTCATGTTAATGAACAGTGAAATTTAATCCAACAAATATTAATTGTGTATGTCACAATTAGTGGACTATAGGCTGTGAATTACTGTGAAGTCAACATTTTAAAAAAAACAGTATCCATAATGCAAATGTAAAGGAAAATCTGGGTATACTTTTTTTCACTATTAAGTTTGGGGCACAAATAACCTAGAAACATTTCAAATTAATGATTTTATTTCTTTACAGACTTAACCTAAGAATCTGTGGGAAAGCATCAGTGCCACTAGTAGGCTGCAATTTGTTTACTTTTTATGATTCATTTGTCCCTGTTTATGAAAATATATTATTAAAATGGAAAATAAGACTGAATGCAATTGTGAAAATAAAAAACATTTTGAATTTATCTGTCCCTTATATTCTGTCAAAAATTTCCTTGCATAATATAATTTTTACTTCTTCCAAAAAAAGTCAGAGGGTACAATAACAGTTGTATAAGTGAATTTATACAAAATATTTTTCATTAAAAAAATAGTAAAGTTTAAGTTCAATAACTATTATGTCAATACCTGCTTAAGTTAACAATATGCTAAACCACAGTTTTTCTATGAGAAAACTGACTTAAAATTAATTTTAAACAGACATTTTATGTCTGTATTTTATGCAGACATACGATAAATATTTATCATCGACTCTTATGGGCTAAACACTATTAGATGTAAGAAGGAGCAGAGAGATGAATAAGAAATTACTTTCCACACAGAGTTAAATATCCAATAAACATGGTCTCTAATTTTTTCCAATAGATTAACATTATCTTGGATTGATGCAATTGTTCCAAAAGTGAGTTCTTCAAACATACTTAAAAACATCAGTACTTTTATTTATAGGTTTTTAGCAAAGCATTTGCTTCTGAATAATGAAAGAAAAATTCTAGCAGTGGATATTTTTAGGTCAATAACTATGCAGCTTTTAATCTACTTTCAGCATTTCTAAAATAACAGAAGCTATTCCTAGAAAATCCATTATATTTTTCTGTCCACCGAATTTGTTGAATAATGATAAAGGACTAAATTCACTTCAGTTTTAACTCCCCCTCTCTTTCTTTTGGCCAGAGACAAGAAATCAGAAATAAATATTGAAGTACCTAAAATAATTCTCTTCTGTTTCAGTATTCACAACTTCTTTTTTTAATCTTTACTTTTACTTTATTTTATTTTAGAGACAGGATCTTGCTTTGTTCCCCAGGCTGGAATACAGTGGCATGATCATAGCTCACTGCAGCCTCATAGTCCTGGGCTCAAGGGATCCTCCCACCTCAGCCTCCCCATTATCTGGAATTACAATGTGTGCCACTGCATCTGGCTAATTTTTAAAATTTTTTTTTGTCGTTGAGACAGGGTCTTGCTATGTTGCCAGTCTGGTTTTGAACTCCTGACCTCAAGTGACCCTCTGGCTTTCACCCCACAAAGTGCTAGGATTACAGGTATGAGCCATCATGCCTGGTCCACCACAATTCTTTTAAATTTACCCTTTTACTCAATCTTCCTTTGTAAAAAACACTATTATCTTATTTACCTTGGGTTCTGTAGTTATTAGGTAAGTTAAAAATTACTAATTGTAGACTAAGACAAAACAAAGCAAAATAAAAGTCCACGAATCTTTACAACAATTTGAAATAATTGAAGGACTACACACTATTTAGAGAAACAAATTCCTAGCATAAATATCTTGAGGAAATTTAGACCTAGTCTTCCTATATTTATTTTCTGTTTAAAAAAATATCATTCAAATTTCATCCACATAGGGGTGATAAGACATATTTCACAGATCCATACTCATTCATTCATTAATTATTAAATATCTACAATGTGGTCGAGTATAAATTATTAAAAATGAAACATTAATATGAATCAGATGTATTAGTTTCTTGCAGCCTCATAACAAAAAGTAGACATGCATTTATTCAGATGTATTGCAAGCATAAATAATGACAAGATCAGGGATATAAGAGATGAAATTCCAGATCTTAAGAAGTTTATTAGCTAGTGGTGAGAGAGATTTAAATATGTACAATTTTAATACAGTGTGATAAAGTATTGCAAATAGAACAGTGCCTAATTTTCATAAAGTTTTTAGGTTTTTAGGAGCGCTTCCATAATGTCAGAAATGTTTTTTTTTAATATAAGAAGCAAATTAGCTGTACATTCAAAAAAGTACAAATGAATGAAAGAAAGGATTAAGTTCTGGCTGGGCACGGTGGCTCACGCCCGTAATCTCAACACTTTGGGAGCCCGAAGCGAGTGGATCGCTTTAAGTCTGGAGTTCAAGACCAGCCTGACCAACATGATGAAACCCTGTCTCTACTAAAAAACACAAGAAGTAGCAGAGCACGTGGCGCATGCCTGTAGTCCCAGCAATTCAGGAGGCTGAGGTACAAGAATCGCTTGAACCCCGGACGTGGAGTTTGCAGTGAGCCGAGGTCGCGTCACTGCACTCTAGCCTGGGCAACAGAGCAAAACTTCCTCTCAAAACAAAACAAAGAAAGGATTGTCGTTTTAAAACGATGGAGAAAATACCCAGTTTCTGAATAAGTGACACTAGAGAAGTCAGACTGCATGGGTGTGAATCTGTATTACATCACTTACTATTCTGTGTGACCTTGAGAAATTAGCCCCGTTCTGGACAGAGTAGGGAAAACAATAGTACTGATATCAAAGACTTATTTTAGAGATTAAATGCGGAGGTAGAGATAAAGTGCTTAAAACTATGCCCAGCACTCAGCAACTACTCAATGCATACTATCATTACAGGAGCTTATATAAAATATTACTTTATTTTTTTAATCGTTTTTTAAAAATTTTTAATATATATTTTATTATACTTTAAATTCTAGGGTACATGTGCACAACGTGCATTGATAGACTGGATTAAGAAAATGTGGCACATATACACCATGGAATACTATACAGCCATAAAAAATGGTGAGTTCATGTCCTTTGTAGGGACATGGATGAAGCTGGAAACCATCATTCTCAGCAAACTATCACAAGGACAATATGACTTTCAATTGGAGAAGGGGTGGATTTATTAAAGAATTCACAGATACCTATCACCCAGATTTTTGTTTCTAATATAATTCTCCAGTAAAATGAACCAAGGCTCCTTGTAGAAATGGCACGTTCTAGGACTTAGCAAGAATAAATAAAACAAACATAAACAACAAAACAAATAAAATAAAACATAAACAACACCATAATGATGGGGATATGTCAAAGAGACACAGGAGCCATTGAAAGAGTTCCCAGTTGTCAAAACTGAGACAATTTGAGCAACACAATAAAGTGCTATTGGATTATAACCCAAATAATAAAATAAATATCAGGGAGTCCATACAGATATAAATAAATGAATAAATTAATAAATGGGAGAGAAGAGACAATACTCCCTTACAGAACAGTTTCAAATAATTTATGTAGATATTTGCCCTCAAGGAGGTGGAAAATGACTCTCACTTCTTTTAGTTTGGATTTTTAAATGGTGACTTTCTTTCACAGAATACAGTATGGCAAGAGGAAAAAAGGAATGACTCTAAAGCAGTGAAACCTGACAAGCACTACCTCAGGTCAACATCAACAGTAATGTCATGTTGAAAATATGTACTTTTTATATAATTTGATGAGAATGGCACTTTAGCTCTGTGGCCTTCTTCAAAAGATCACATAACCCCAGTCTGATCAAGAGAAAAACATTAGATAAACCTCAATAGAGAAACTTAATAAACGTCAAACAAGTCAACTAAGATAAAATGTGACACTTCCACCAAACGTCTTTCCAAAAAAATACCTGTTAGCTGACTCCAATCACATCTCCATTACTCTTTTCTTATAAAATGTGAATCAAGCCCAAACATGTAGCATTTATTGACCAACATAAAAAAAATCTCTGGACTTTGGAAATGGTCTTTTAAAGATATTTCTATGCCTTGGAGCCATTTGTGACTCAGTAAGAATGAGTTATGTTTATGGGTAAAAGAATGAGTGAGAATAGTAGCACATATAAAAAACAAAAGAAATGGTGGATGAAGAAAATTGAAAATGGGAACCCAGCAAAAAAAAAAAATACTAAATCAGGCAAGTACATAAAAAATGTGCACAAGTACAAAAAGGGATAACCTGTTATGATATTGTATTTTTTAGCTCCAATTGTCTTAATTTTGTGTGTGTGTGTGTGTGTGTGTGTGTGTATGTGCATGCCTGTGTGGAAGGTGTAGGTTGCTGTTGCGGTTTCACATATAACAATGACAAAAGACGTGCCTCTAATGTTTTCAATCACTTGAGGACTAATTTTAAAGACTGCAGCGGGATGCTATCATAAGTGATCTGTGTTACATATTTCTTTAGTGCCCATTATAAACCAAATGCCATTTGAATACTTAAAGGTGAAAGTTCCTGAATTCATGTATTTTCTTGGTCTTCTGAAGCACCAGAATTTTATAAGAACAGAAAAGTAAACATTGGTTTGCACCTCTTGAACCCTACACTTGAATACAGGAAAGTTCAGTTAATGGTATCTCAGTATGCTGCATGTTATGTGCAAGTCATATGGCATAACTTAAGGTGTGTGTGAGTTTGAAATATACTGATACAAGAAAGCTTTTGAAAGTTTGTTGACGGTCTGCTTAAAATCATTTCCAAGAGAGAAATGTTTCTCAAAAAATATTCTCAGTAAGCAGAAATAATGGGACGCTCATTCAAAGACAGGAAGCTGTGTAAAATGCTCTGTCCTCTATCCCTCTCTGGTAACTCACAAAGCACCTTAGTTTAGAAAAGGCTGCAATAAAGACACTAGTTTTCCTTTTTAATTTTTACTGTAGTCTTTTCATGAACTTATTTGGCATGTTTTACAATTTATTTTTTAAATAATAATATCCAGAGGAATTATGTTCCACCATTTACACGATGGAAAACATTGCTTTTATTATGCAATAGAAAAAAAAAAGAAATAAGCTGAAGCCAGTGTTCTGGGGCCAGCAATGCCTTTGCCAAATCGTGCAAACTTGGGCAAATCCTTTAAGGCTTCCGTGTTGTTTCTTCATCATACATTACCTTAGATATAGGATTTTATTTCGGAATACCTTTTGTTCAGAGTTGCATTGTGCAATGTAACCTCATAATGGAGAAAACTCCCATTTACTCTTCACATTATCGGCCACAATGTTTTTGGATCTTATGCACCAGTACTATTTATTAATTAATTTATTTATTTTAATAGGTGGACCACAATGGATGGCCAACTTATATTTTAGGAATGTGGAATTCACAACAATATCCAAAACCTATTATATTATTGTCAGTTTATTAATGAAAATGTACCAACATCAAATTTTTAGAAAAGAGAAAACTTAAGAATAAGGAACATAAATTATATTAAATAAATATATTCACTGTAATTATATTCTTATGTTGCAAACAACCCAACTTCAAAAAGACCAATGCAAGGCCAAGGGATGGAACTTTGAGAAGTATTGCTTCTCCAAATATAGGTATCTAAATTCTCATAAAATTCCTGATTATAATATTCCATATTTGAAATGTTTCTAGTATTTATTAATAGTACTTTATGTTGCTATTTACAAGTGAAATAAGGAATATAGTAATTCCAACCATTTAATTTAACTTAGTTCCATTTAGCCAAGGATTAAGAGGCTGTACACATTAAATCCTTCATATCTTTTGAACCTTATTAGAATTATGTGTCAGTTACAACAGCTTAAACACTTGAGATATTATAGCATTAATTGTAACCACAGTATGGTTTTTCTTCCTTCTCTCTCTCCCTCTCGCTCTTGGTTGCTGACTTTTAGTTAGGTGCATGGACCATGGCTGCCAACTTTACTCACAGCCTTGGCCTCATGACTAAGTTTGGAAAAATGATATTTGAGTAAAAGTCAGGCATGTGATTTGTAGGTCACCTGTTTAAAAATGAAGCCTCTTAGCCAGGCATAGAGGTGTGCACTTGTAGTCCCAGCTACTCAGGGGGCTGACAGAAAAATTGCTTGCACCCAGGACTTTGGAGATGCAGTTAACTATGATTATGCCACTGCATTCCAGCCTGAGTGACAGAGCAAGACCCTGTCTCAATAAATAAATAAATAAGTAAATAAATAAATAAATAAATAAATAAATAAATAAAATGAAGCCTTTTGCCTTAAGCTTCCTCTTTTCTTCTTCCCACTAGCAGACTGGATATAGCGGTGGCTAGCTTCAACCATTGAGACAAGGACAACTCTATGAAACGGCATAGTAAGAAAATAAAAGAAATACAGGTCTTCGAATGGCCTTATAGAGCAGAGCTGTTATGTTTTGCACCACTCAGCTCTGTCTCATGAGAGAGAACTGTATTAATGTTTTATTTAAGCCACTATATTTTGGAGTATCCTTACTACAACATCTTAACTTTAACTAATGCAGGTATTTAAATAGCAAATAATTTCAGTCATTGTAAACAAAATGAAACAAAAATGGAAGATAGAAAAAAATCACTACTATTTAAAAGTTCAATTTATTAGGTTTATACTTTTTTCTGCTTAATTTGTGAATTTACTGAAAATAAATGCATTTTGTGATTAGCAACTTGATTAGGAATTTAAGAATTTATGAATTAGTTAATCCAAAATAGTATTTAAGGCCAGAATAAGCAGATACAGCAGTTAAAATATCCATTTCAGGTAGCTGTTTTATTAACAAAGGTGCATGTTAAAATTATAATTACAGAATAATATTAGTTATTCTTAATAGCAGCCAAATAATATATTTTTTTACAAACTGCCTCCTACATGAAAATAGAATTTTAGATTGTGTCTTTTGTGAAACTAATTTATTAAATGTAAATAAATTGATGTATTTAGTAACTATTATGTGCCACCAATATTCTCAGTCCAAATATTGTTACACTTGGATTTGTGATCAAATCATTATTCACACATAAATTGGGGTTTTACTTCTAAAGATGTGTTGTGGTTGTGCAAGTCTATGAGAAGTTATTCATGGACAGACATTTAATAATCTGCTTAAGCAAAGTACTAAATGTGAGATTTCTGGGTGTAACCCATCCTGTGTGGGGAAAACATAAATGATAATTTGACCAACTTTAAATGAAGATTCTTTGTGGGCAATATTACACCAGTTTTTTTTTCCCAACTGAGAAATGCAGCAATTAAGAAGTATACATGGGAAAACATAAACTTCAAAATATGGCATTATTTCTGGTTGAACTTAACAAGAGAATGTGACTTCTAATACCCTACCCAGGATAGCTACCTAATTTATTGGGCCTATTTTGAGACAGGGATAGCAGAATATTAAACCAAACATTGTACTCTTCTAAGCATGGGACTCTGTACAAGTGCACAGGTCATGTATCCATGAAGCTAGCCCTGAATTTCTCTATATTCACATATAAATAGTGGAATTCATTTTTCAGAAGAATATCTTTCTATTGCAGCCACAAAGGGAATTCTGACTTTCTTCCCACTTGTCAATCACAGTGTGCCCTCAAGGCCAAGAGGGTCTGAAGGGACCAAGCTTTGGGCTAGATGTGGAGAGAAGGGAGATGTTCTCTCTATGCTTCCACAAAGAAAATGATTCTACTTTATGGGCTAAACAGTGTGTGCTAAAGGGAGAGAAGTACTTCTCCTCTCAATTTACAAATTTTTGTCCACTTGACGTATTGGATTTGGTAGTAAATGTGTTTCTTTCCTGGCCAGGGGAAATTCCTGGTCAGCCCCAGGAGTGCTAAAGTTAGAGGGTTGGGGCTGGAGTTAGGGCATAATATTAATTCTGTTCCCCTATCTCCAAATTCTCAGTCAATTGGGTGATTTAGAAAAAAAAATAGGAATCCAAATATCAGTTTCTGTGTATATTACTAGAAGAAGTCTATTGAAGAACTTGGTTTGAACTGAAGGTCAAAGTTAGGTTTGATACTATCCACCCGCGACTCCACCCCTGCCCCACCAAATTCACCTCTGTACTTAAATGTGGGAAAATTTGGGTCTCCATAGCAGACACTTTCCAAACCAGCCATATAAAAGATCTTGTCTTGTCTCATCCTATGTTCTAAAACAAGAGATTTGTGATATTAACAAAGAAAACTGTGGACACAGTTATAGCTGACTTAAATCATATTCCTGTTATTGGGACAAACCTATCAAAATGAATGGAAGAATGAAATCATCTTTCCATTAAAAAGACTAAAGTTCCAATTTTATAGGATAGTAGGAATCTGAGGAGAAAAAAAAAAAAACAACTACTAAATTCTTTCTATGTCACATAGCTCCAGCACCTTGGCAGGCATCTGAGTACTATGGAGAAGGAAGCATTTGCTTTCCTTTCTTTTCCTTTCCTTCAACTCTGCCATGGTAGCACAAAAATAGCAGCTATAGTAATATGTAAACAAACGTTATTTTAAAAAATTGGCTGCAGGCCAAAATTTGCTGATCCCTGTTCCAGAACTATTAAATGACTCAATTTAGGGAATGTTTCCCTAGGATTTAGAATACATTCAGTTGTGAATTTTCTTCATATTTAGTGAGCTTAATTTTGTAAATCATGAAATTAAAATTATCAAATAAGAAAATTGTCATACATTTTGAAGAGTTGTATTTGATACAAAGTATTTAATAAATGGTGCTGGGAAAACTGGCTAGCCATATGTAGAAAGCTGAAACTGGATCCCTTCCTTACACCTTATACAAAAATTAATTCAAGATGGATTAAAGACTTAAACATTAGACCTAAAACCATAAAAACCCTAGAAGAAAACCTAGGCATTACCATTCAGGACATAGGCATGGGCAAGGACTTCATGTCTAAAACACCAAAAGCAATGGCAACAAAAGCCAAAATTGACAAACGAGATCTAATTAAACTAAAGAGCTTCTGCACAGCAAAAAAAAACTACCATCAGAGTGAACAGGCAACCTACAAAATGGGAGAAAATTTTCGCAACCTACTCATCTGACAAAGGGCTAATATTCAGAATCTACAAGTGAACTCAAACAAATTTACAAGAAAAAAACAAACCACCCCATCAAAAAGTGGGCGAAGGACATGAACAGACACTTCTCAAAAGAAGACATTTATGCAGCCAAAATACACATGAAAAAATGCTCATCATCACTGGCCATCAGAGAAATGCAAATCAAAACCACAATGAGATACCATCTCACACCAGTTAGAATGGCAATCATTAAAAAGTCAGGAAACAACAGGTGCTGGAGAGGATGTGGAGAAATAGGAACACTTTTACACTGTTGGTGGGACTGTAAACTAGTTCAACCATTGTGGAAGTCAGTGTGGTGATTCCTCAGGGATCTAGAACTAGAAATACCATTTGACCCAGCCATCCCATTACTGGGTATATACGCAAAGGACTATAAATCATGCTGCTATAAAGACACATGCACACGTATGTTTACTGCGGCACTATTCACAATAGCAAAGACTTGGAACCAACCCAAATGTCCAACAATGATAGACTGGATTAAGAAAATGTGGCACATATACACCATGGAATACTATGCAGCCATAAAAAATGATGAGTTCATGTCCTTTGTAGGGACATGGATGAAATTGGAAATCATCATTCTCAGTAAACTATTGCAAGAACAAAAAACCAAACACCGCATATTCTCACTCATAGGTGGGAATTGAACAATGAGAACACATGGACACAGAAAGGGGAACATCACACTCTGGGGACTGTTGTGGGGTGGGGGGAGGGGGAGGGATAGCATTAGGAGATATATCCAATGCTAAATGATGAGTTAATGGGTGCAGGACACCAGCATGGCACATGTATACATATGTAACTAACCTGCACATTGTGCATATGTACCCTAAAACTTAAAGTATAATAACAATAAAAAATAAATAAATAAATAAAAGAATTTTAAAAATGGGGGAGAGTGAAGAAAATAACCAAAATTTAAATTTTAATTATGCCAGGCATTTTGGCTTAGAAACCATTTAGAAAATAACTTCCATCAGGAAAAGAGTTGGTTTAATGAATTAGAGCATTAACACTAAGAGCCTTAGGTTCATGACTCAACTGTTATTACTCTTGCCATTTGCAAAGCTTGCTTAGGGCTTCGTTTTTGAGGCAAACGAAAAAAGGATTTAACTCCGTTGGTTCCACAGACATTAATGGAATCCATTCATCTACCTTGCCATGCTCTGCCTAGAAATTTACTCTTTAATTCTTATATTTACAACTTTAAGTATGGCCTGTGAGCTTGCCTTAGGGTTAAAAAAAATCAGACAAAAACTGAATTTACTAACTCTGATTATTTAAAAATAATTTCCATGAAAATGTGATGTATTCGTTGCTTATTCATAAGATACACTTCCTGGACATAGTTTCTCTTATTCAGACTCCAACCTTCAAGACCAAATGAGACAAAGAATGAGTCAAATTTTCCTTTGGTGCTAATCTCCATTTCTCCCTTCTAGAAGAAACACTAGTTCTTTCATTTTAAAAAAGTTGAACTGTATAAAATTCAATGTGCTCCTCAGATGTTAGCTAAATAATTTTTTAATGTTTCAATGAAAACAAATGCGTGTCAGAAACATCTTGAAGAATCCATATTCTAAATATAGAACTGCATTTTCTCATTAAATTTCTGTATCTATATCAAACTGGCAATGTTAGATAAATTCCAAATTAAGTAGATGTTATAAGTAGACTTTTTAAAGGGGTAAAAAGAATGTTTACTTCTGAAAGGATACATGGAATAGTCAAAAGGAAAGAAAATAGTTTTAAAGAAATAGCCTTCAGTGCAATCAAGGTAAATTTACCATTGACTACTGAAACTGTGCCTCTTTCAGGATATCAAGCTGGGAAAAGTTAGCCAGTGATATTTGTAAATATCACTGTAAAATATCCAGTAAATATTTGTATTATCAGTCAAATATTCACAGTCCCTTCATTTGAGAGGATCTTACCTGCCCGTTGGCATGTCACTTGTAGTGCCTCTTGAGAAAGGAACATATAGCTCTTCACCCAGTTGATGTTAAGCTTGGTCACATGACTTGCTTCGGACAATAATCCATGAGCACATGTGTCACACACTGTAGAAAGTAAAAAAGTTCCCTTCAAAGCTCGTCTTGGTTTAAAAATAAAATAATAGACACTAGAAATAATAGCTTCTTACTCTAAAGCCCCCTATCAACTATTAGTTCTTACACTTTAGCCCAGTTATTTGCTTTGTCTTACCCAGGCATGTCTGGACAGGCCCAGGCAAGTCTTAGCTCATAGCTTATGCCTCTTCCTTATTTGGAAATGTTATTGCTTCCTTAAACCTTTCATAAGCAATTTTCTCTCCTTCTTTGTTCTCCCTTGCACTTACCTATTTAGAAAACTTTTAGGTTATTAGCAAATCGGGTATCAGTTTAAGACTGTGAGGTCCAGCTCCAGCCAATGGAGGCAGGACACAGCAGTAAGGACAAACCAAATGCGTAAGGGATAAATATGTCTGCTTTTCCTTTGTTCAAGTGTGCTCTCACCATTGTTGCATCTGTGAGCAGCACCCTTTCTGCAGAAAGTAAAGGTTGCCTTGCTGAGAGATTCTTTGTCTCCGTGCTGACTTTTCTTCACAGTACTGATTATCTATTTTTAACACACACAATATCCAAGTGGCAGTAATAAGACCCATGATGTTTCTATAATTTGCCTTTCACTTTACTTATGCTATATGATCAGCATGCATCATATCTAGGCTGCTTGATTTGAGCAAATCTGACCTGTAATCAATCTATAGAATCTGACCTGCCATATAGGTAAGAAATAAACTTTGCTATTTTATAAGCCAATGAAAATATGAGGCTAATTATTATTGTAGCATAACACACACACACACACAAAGACTCACTGATTAATCACTCATTATATAGATAAGATGTTGCAATTGTATGGTCACTGAAATTACAAAAGCTAAAGAAGTCAGGTTACTAACAGTATTGATAATAATTGTCACTTTTACTTATAGTAAAATAGATTCTTTTCCTCACATTTGTATATTCTGGAGTTTTCCTGCATAGAGTACCACTGTATTACAAAGACTCAATATTCCGTGTTGACTGAGAAATCCCTTTGCTCTATCCTGCCAGTATTTAAAGGGTCTCTATCTTCCATAGAGAAATTATTTCTATAGGTTTCCCTTTCAGAGTAATTCCCTGAATTATGTCACATCACTTCTAGGCTCAAAACCCTTCAGTGCATTTCCATCTTATTAAGGCTAAAATACGAAGTTGTTACCATGGCCTTCAAGGCACTACATGAGCTAGATCCTCTCTTATCTCTCTAAACTCATGTCCTTTTACTCTGACTACAAAATACTTTTTATTACCTATATCAACCTCCTTCTTTTGTTTTTTAAATACACAGAACGTGCTCCAACTTTAGGACTTCTTACTTGTTTGTTCTGTGTGGAATACGAAATACTACTCACTCAGACTGGACCATCACTCTCCATCTCCTGATTTTGCATTCTTCTTCATCTCACTTACCACCACTTTTCATATTACATACTAAAGTGTTTTCTCTCTCATTCTCTAGAATATAAGTTCCATAAAGGCAGTGACTTTTTCTGTATTTTGTTATGGCTACATCCTAAGTGCTAGGAATAGTGCTTGGAACATAACAGATAATCAATAACTTTTTAAATATATGTGTATTTGAGAGTAATAGATTCCATATGGTACAGTATTAGAAATAATGCTAGCTATAACTGAATTTACCTTTACTGCATTGAAGGTTATTCCTTTAAAATGATTTTCTTTCCTTTCAACTATATCTTTCAAATGTATTTATCTGGGTATCACTTCATTTCCCCAAAAAAAGTAAACTGTTAGCAGCAGTTTAACTGAGATTTTTACACTATTAAGAAAATATTAAACAGAAGTATTGCTAAAGAAGAAATAGTACTGAGAATCATAAGAATAATAATAGATATCTTAGATCATGAAATTGTTTGATTTCAATACAATAGCTAACCTAACCATTACATAATAATAATTTTTATTTAGTACACCCACATTACTTAATTTAAATGAGCAGTATGTCAGTATGAGTCAGTTGACTTGTGGTTAAGTCTCTTTTTTCACATATGAATTATATGGTTATCCCTAGCTATAAGGAATGTATGAAAGGAAAAAAATGAAGTCAAAGAAATTTGAAATGGATTAAATCGATTATCATAATTCAACATATTAAGTTAGAAAAGCAGTAATGGATTGTCTAGGTACATTTATAAGAGTCAATGAAAAAGAGGGAAGCAGGGATTATGTCAAGATACTTCATTAGCAAGAATTTGGGTGAAAGTTATCATTTTAAAAATTCTAACTTTTTAAAATTTTAGTTTTAAGGTAATATTTTTAAAATGTTCTATAGGCAAAGATGTGACAACTGAACAAGGGGAAGTTTGCAGGAATAATTTTTTTTATTTTAGTTATATTAAATTTGCAATGGAAGGCTTGAGTTCAGGGTTATCTAGGATAGGTTAGAAATTTTGGTTTGGAAATAGAAGTTCCTAGAAGGGACTAAAGAAAGAGAATAGAGAAGGATTCAGCACCAGGACCTGAAGAAGTCCATCACTTAAACATTTACTCAAGTAGGAAGAACAAACTATGGGGACTAAAGAGGAGTGACCAGTGAAGATAAAAATAAAGATGGTGTGTAATAGGAAGAAATGGGTAGTCAACTGTGTTAAATCTCTGACAAGTATAATTACATGAAAGTTGTAAAAGTGAATGGAAGGATATGTCTTCCACTTCAAAAATCTTGAGTTGTTAAAATAATGTAAGAATGATGAGGCACCATCAGGCATTGTACTTTATGTAATATACATTTATAAGACATATTCAATATGAGAAAGCTTCTTAGGAAAGAATCTTACTGGATGAAAGGGGACTAACAACGAGATCTTGAAATGAGTGTGAAATCGTCAAGAGAAATTGAGGGGTAGGGAAGAGGAGAGAGAAAACTGATAAGAGAAATGAAAGGATGCAAAGGCAAAACTCGTTTCTGAAAAAAATGCCTTTCTTAGGTGTGAATTTCATTAGTAATTAACATAAAACTGTTTAGACAGAGCTCACTGTGTGTTAGGCTTTGTGACAATGACTTTACATGTCTGTATTAAGCTATACAACTATGGTAATCAGGTAGGATATATTACAATGTTAATGATGGCAAAAATGAGAAGAAATTTAAATAAATCTAATAAATATTAAATTTTTATATGTCTAAGAAATGTTAGAAGTATCAAAATTTAATTTGTTTAAGATTCCAAGGGGTTCTACCCCTTAACAATGAGGTTACTTGGCTAAATTATTTTATTGTAAATGTCAGGGAGAAAAGTTATTCAAATAATACTCTCTGGAAGTACATCCTAGCCATAAAAATGCTAGACTATTTTCTCTGCTGCATTGTTTGTCTCTCTTTTTTTTTTTTTTTTTTTTGAGAGGGAGTCTTGCTCTATCTCCCAGGGTGGAGTGCAGTGGCCTGATCTTGGCTTATTGCAACCTCCACCTCCCGGGTTCAAGCTGTTTCTGTCTCTTATTTTCTGTTTTACTTCAGGTGAATTATCAACACATTTCCACTCAAATAAACATATTTTATATTTTAAAAAATTTTTCATAATTCAATTTCTCAATTCTATCAATAGGACAAGCAGCTTAATGAGTTAATTACAGATATGAGCTTACTTTTAACCTATGCCTGATTTAAAAGCATCTACATTTTCTTCTTACAAGCTTTAATTGAATAACTACATAAAAATTATTTTACATCAAGGATACTTCTGAGTGAGTTGGTGTATGAAAGCTCTATTCATAACACAAGTTCACAGAGATTAAGTCAGCCAGATTTTATATGGCAGGAAGCCATCATAAATGCATGCAGGCAGTTTGACACACAGACCATAGGTATTGTGTAAAGAAAACTATGAATAACTATACTGTTCATAAACACTGTCTGAGACTTACATCTCCATGACATTTTCTTGAGCAAAAAAAGTCCCTTAGAGACATGAGCTTTTATAAACCCATTAAAATGATATCTTGTAAGCTGTTGCTTCCATTTTCTAAATACTTGCTCAGTTTTTCTGGAGGCCTGTGGTATATTTTTATCTGGCATGTAGCTGATTTAAATATCTTAATATTTTCAAATGCAAGGGCCAGCCTTCAATTATTATTTTATAATTTAGAAGTGAACTTTATGACTATTTTCTTCAAGCAACTTATTTCTTCATCCAAATGGCTCCTGAATAATTATGTATTATCTTACACACTATATGGATGGAGTATAACTAATATCTCTGCAGACTGGCATATGTTCACCACAGTCGACATTGTTGCCTTTGAAACAAATGGCTCTGATTATTATAGATAGATATGCTAATCACAGACTACATGGCAAAGGTGAAAAGAAGAGTATGTATTTTTTCAGAAGGCACTTACAACATATAACATTACCTCTTATTATTCTACTCTCAAATTTTACAAACTTAACATTGACATTTTTAGCAGAGGAAATATAAATTGACAAATTTTAAGTCTGGTAATCCTGCTGAGCCACAATTCAACTCAGACTATTTTACAGTGTTGATACATTTTAATATGGATATGCTCCCTTAAAAATTCCACCTTCCACCATGATTTGAAGTTTGCAAAAGGATTAAAATTGAGTGTTAATTTTCTACACTCATATAGACAGGAAAGTACCTACAATGAAACCAAAGATACAAAATGAATGGCTAATCTATGTATTAGAGGCTAGCTGTGTATATTCAATGTTGAATGGGTTCTATTTTCTTGAGAAAAATTACTAAAATCACCAAGCACAAAGGTGTAATCAACTGAAATATTCACCTAAATGGTAGCAAAGAATTGTTACACATCCATTGTATGCTACCATGACTTTTAAAACCTACATAAAGTTTACAATTTTTTACGGTTTTTTAATCACATGAATGCTTATAAATTATATATAATACACTGTTTTACAGTTTAGGCATGGTTATGATTCTATGCAATGGTACTGATGCAAATTATGTTTAATAGCAACATCGCAATATGTGTGTTATGATATATTTTTTTTTTCTTTTTGAGACAGAGGTCTATCTCTGTCGCTAGGCTGGAGTGCAGTGGCACAATCCCAGCTCACTGCAACCTCTGCCTCCCGGGTTCAAGCGATTCTCCTGCCCTTGCCTCCCAAGTAGCTGGGATTACAGGCACGCGCTGCCACACCCAGCTAATTTTTGTATTTTTAGTAGAGACAGGGTTTCACCATGTTGGTCAGGATGTTCTCTATCTCCTGACCTCATGATCGGCCCACCTCATCCTCCCAAAGTGCTGGGATTACAGGTGTGAGCCACTGCGCCCAGCCATGATATATTCTTAATAGCTTTATTGAGGTATAATTTATATCTCATAACATTTTCTCATTTAAAAAGTATAGTTCAAGGACTTTTAGTGTATTCACAGAGATTTATAACCATCACTACAATATATTTTAGAACACACCAGATAAAATCTCATACCCATTACCAGTTACTCCCTATGTCCCAACCCAGACACATACCCTCTCAAGCTTTTGAAAACCACAAATCTGCTTTAGTTTCTATAATATTTGGGGCCTTTTGAAGAACATTTTCTTTTTAAAATTATATTTTCAATTGATAGATAAAATTGTATATATTCATCATGCAAACATGATGTCTTGAAGTATATACAGATTGTGGAATGGTTAAATCTGGCTAATTAATATATAAATTACCTCACATAGTCATCATTTTTATGGTAAGCAAATTTAATATCCACTCTCTTAGCATTTTTAGGAATACAATTTATCATTATTAATTCTAGTCACCATGCTATACAATGAATCTCTTGAATATATTCCTCCCATCTACCGACCAACCAACATCTTCCCAACCCCTTCACAACTTCCACAGCCCCCTGGTAACTACTATTATTCTACTCTCTATTTTATTCTCCTTATCCTGCTCTTTTCTTCTTCTTTTCTTGCTATATTGCCCAGGCAGGTCTTGAACTCCTGGGCTCAAGTGATCTTCCTGCTTCAGCTTCCCAAACTGCTGGGATTACAGGCATGAGCCACTGTGCCTAGCCCTACTCTGTACTTCTGTGAGATCAACTTTTGAAGATTCCATGTAGAAGTGGGATTAGGCAATATTTGTCTTTCTGTACCTGGCTTATTTCACTTAAATAATGTCCTCCAGTTTTACCCATGTAGTGGCATTTTATGACTGAATAGTATTCAATTTTTTAGACAAGCCACATATTATTTATCCATTCATCTGTTGATGAACACAGGTTAATTCCATATCGGTTATTTTCAACAGTGCTGCAGTAAACAGAGAAATGCAGATATCTCTGTGATGTACTGATTTTATTTCCTTTGGATATATATTGAATAGTAAGATTTCAGGATCAAATGGTTTTTTCACTTTTTAATTTTTCGAGGAAACTCCAAACTATTTTTCATAATAGTTTTACTAATTTACATCCCCACCAATAGTGTACATGGGTTCCCTTTTCTCCACATCTTCATGAGCCATTGTCATCTTTTGTCTTTTTGATAATAGCCTTTTTAACAAATATGAGGTACTACTTTGTTGTGGTTCCAATTTGAATTTTTAAGTGATTAGTAATGTTGACTACTTTTTCATATACTCACTGTTCATTGTATATCTTCTTTTGAGAAATTTCTATTCAGGTCCTTTGCTTATTTTTTTTGTAATTCAACTTTTATTGGAGTCTAAAGCAAAGTTCTGTGTTCACTTCCTTCTCTTTCTTCCAAGTGGATCGTATTTCTTTTTGTGCTGTACAGCCTGGGTACATGTGCAGGATTGTTACAAGAATATATAGTGTGATGCTGAGGTTTGGGCTCCTATTGAGCCTATCACCCAGATACTGAACCTCCCAATAGGAGGTTTTTCAGCCCTTTCCCCTTCCTCCTTTTGGAATCCCTAGTGTCTACTATTCCTGTTTTATGCCAACGTGTACTCAAAATTTAACTCCCATTTATAAGTGAGAACATAAGATAATTGGTTTTCAGTTTCTGCATTAATTCACTTCAGATAATGTCCTCTAGCAGCATCTGCATTGCTGGAACTCCTACATATGTTATTTGCTCCTTTTATCTTGTTGCTTTCAGTATTCTCTCTTTGTTTTTTGTCACTTTGACTCAGTTTAGTTTTATTTGGATTGAATCTGTTTTGGTAACTTTGACTTTCCTGTACCTAGATATTTACATCTTTCTCCAGGTTTGGGATGTTTTCCGCATTTCTCATTCAGGTCACTTATCGTTTCCTTATTCTGTTAAATCGTTTCTCTGAATTTTATTGAAGTCCATTAAGCCTTCTTAAAACAGTTATAATGGATTGTCAAACAGTTCATATATCTTCGTTTCTTTCATGCTGGTCACTGGCATGTTATTCTATCCCTTTGGTCATGGCATGTTTCCTTGATTGTTCTTGATCCTTGTAGCTGTACATTGATGTCTGTGCATTTGAAGAATTAGGTAGTTATAGGTAGTTATTCCAGTTCTGCTGACTGGTTTTTTTGGAAAAGCCCTTCAAAAGTCTGTTCATCCAGGCAGAGTGAAAAAGGAAAGAAGAAAGAAAGAAAGAAAGAAAGAAAGAAGAAAGAAAGAAAGGAAGAAGGAAGAAAGAAAGAAAGAAGAGAGAGAGGGAGGGAGGGAAGAAGGAAGGAAGGAAGGAAGGAAGGAAAGGAGAGAGGAAAGAAAGAAAAAAGAAAGAGAGAAAGAGAGAGAGGGAGGGGGAGAGAGATATAGAGAAAGAAGGAAGGAAGAAGGAAGGAAGGAAGGAAGGAAGAGAAAAAGAAAGAAAGAGAAAGAAAGAAAAAAAGGAAGGAAGGAAGGAAAAGAAAAAGAAAAAGAGAAAGAGAAAGAAAGAAGAGAGAGAGAGGGAGGGAGGGAAGAAGGAAGGAAGGAAGGAAGGAAAGGAGAGAGGAAAGAAAGAAAAAAGAAAGAGAGAAAGGGGGAGAGAGATAGAGAAAGAAGGAAGGAAGGAAGAAGGAAGGAAGGAAGAGAAAAAAAGAGAAAGGAAGGAAGGAAGGAAAAGAAAAGAAAAAGAAAGAAAGAAAGAAAGAGAAAGAAAGAAAGAGAAAGGAAGGAGGGAAGGAAAGGTAAACTCCACAATGACTATGAATCTTTGTAGGTGGGCAAATATAAAGGATACATTCCCTGAGTCAGTAAGAGTGTCCTATACCAAATACTATCCGGCAGCATGAGAAGCATCCCAGATAGACTGTTTTTCCTAATGTGGTTGTTGAGTTTCCTCTTTTTGGCAATTTAGGGTCACCTTAGCTATGGCCAATATTCCAAGTCTACTTCAGCCTTCTTGCACTCCAATGTTTCTCATGTATACATTAACTATCTAAATTTTTCAGTGTCCTATTCTGTTGATGGAACCAACAATGCTTTCTGATATGTGGGAACAAACTACGGGCTAGATGTTATGTTGTGGAGAGAAAAGAAGAAAAACACCTATTTTCAGGCAAATAGTTTTTCTCAGCAAAAAGCTTTTCTGTCATATTGGTTAATAATTTACCCTGATTAACTTTAATCCAAACTCACTAAGCTCCAGATAAAGTGAAAAGTGGCTGATCCACTTGAAGAAAAAAAAATCCAGAAGAACATATGGTAACATTTTATTTATTATTATATTAATATATGGGTAGTGTAACCATATTATTTATTGTCCAAACTTTGAGAGAAAGAGGGATCATCTGACATAATATAAGACATACAGTTATAAACCAGGATATATGACCAATTTAGTTACAGGTAAGAAATTCCCTTTTCCTTCTCAGGTTGGTGCTAATGGATAAAATATACACTATGTCTTCTTGAATGTGCTTGTTCTAACTCCTAACCATCCTTAGTAACTTCACAAGGAAGGAAGAATGACTTCAATTAGTAAGATTTGGTAAACAAGTAACCATGCTATCTTCTGATCTACTTTTCTAGATACTTTGCTGGGACACAGAAACATTCTTCTCTATTACAGTCATATAGATTTGGTCCAGTTTTTGTCTTTCAGGACCAGAAGAGAGAATAGGTCACGTTAGGTCCTTCCATCCCCTATGCAAACATTTAGGGGAATTTTAGCTTTGCAGAAGAACTTTAAAGAAGGTCCCAAGTTCTAGATATCTTCATAGACATATCCAAGCAGTGTTCTCCTACATAGATTTGCTACTATTGTTGGTATTTCAACTTTTTGAATCATGTGCCTATTTTTCAAGTGGGCCAGTATGTTAATTTAGAGCGATTTTCATAACTGCTTCAAGGAATTTTGTTGGTAAAACTACATTTTATCTACCTGCAGTGCAAAATTCAATGACATTTACATAGTGAAAATATTATAATGAAAAATTTAAAAGCGAAAATTACCTAATAGTGAAATGCTCTTCAATGGTATTGCCACAGTAAAACAAACAAATGAAAAAAACTTTCTTATTAGGATATAGATAAAAAGGTAAACAATCCTATTTTAACATGGGGCAAAGGATTTATATAGACATTCTCTGGAGAAGATATACAAATGTCCAATAAATATATGTAAAGATGCTCAATATTATTAGTCATTAGGAAATAGCAAATCTAGAACTTCTTGTTTTGAAATAATTTATATTTACTGAAAATTTTTGAAATAATACTGAATCCCCATATATTCTTCAGCCAGTTCATTACTTTTAAAACACTACATACCATGATATATACAATTATCAAAACTTGGAAATTAACATCGATAGAATACTATTAACTAACCTGGGGACATTATGTGAATTTTGCCAGTTGTTCCACTACTGTTATACTGTTGGACTTAGATCCTATCCCGGCTCTTACAATGTACTGTATCATCATTACTTCTTAGTCTTTTCAGTCCTTTATAGTTTCTCAGTCTTGTTTTATCTTTCATTGCCTTGATACTTTTAAAAATAACTGGCATATTATTTTGTAGAATGTCTTTCAATTTCAGTTTGATATTTTGATGTTTGATGGCTTAACCAATGTTATGCATTTTTAGAAAAACATAACCAAAGAAGCTACGTGGTGTCTTTTGAAGTATATTGTATCAGGAGTTCTGTGATTCTTCATTATAATGCTACTATTTTTTTCTTTGTATTTAATAAATATTTTATGTGGAGATATTTTAAGGCGATGCAAATATCCTGGTTTTCAATATTTCTGTACTCATTAATGTTAGATTCCATTCATTATTTCTGCCTGGAATATTATTACTGTGGTATTTGGCTGATGGTGATTTTCTCTTTCCATCAATTCTTTTACACTTCTGAATTGGAAGTCTACTTTGAGGAATAACTATTTCTTGCTATGATTTATTTATTTATTCTTGTATCTATTCATTTATATATTCATTCAATTATTTATTTAAGTATGGACTAATTGATACTTATGAGTTATAATTCCTTATTGTCATTATTTTGTTGTTATAATTATGTAAGATTGGTCAGAACAAATAAATTCCATCTTTTTCCCAATTTTGATTAGTCATATATACACACTTACCACCATCCTATTGCTGGATTTTTCTCAGTCATCTTATAGGTGATGAAACTAATTCTTTAGTAGATACCTTAAGATGAAATGGAATTTCATGGATGAAATGGAATTCTCTAAGTATTCTGAAAACTGCTTTTTTTCCTCACAATAACCTTGATATTTGATGGAAAGTATAATTGCATATAAATTACTTTATTCAGATCTACTTTTATTAAGTTAAAAAATACTTTCCACTTCTGTCTTATTGTGCATATTGTTTTTCATTAATCCTTTGCCATTTTAAGTTTTTTCTGTTGTTTTTGAAGTTATTTGACTTTTTTTTTGGCCTGGAAATAATGTCGAATATTTTATTAAACTAGTATTTTTACTATATTTCTTTGTTCATTTTGGTTTTATTTTTCCAAGTACTTGATGAACCTTTCAAATATGTAGAGTAAAATATTTTAACTCTGACAGTTTATTGTATTAAAGTTTTAAGTATTTTTTTCTATTGCTTTTCTTTTTTAATAAAAATGTGATTCTTTATTGTCTTCCACTTTATTACCTTATTTTTGAAACTTTTTATGTCTGTATCTTATTTTTTTTAGCTTGATTGATTCCTGTCTTACTTCAGTGTTGCTTAATAAATTTTTATTTTAATCTAGTCTCTTTTGGAAAGTCATTACTCTGTAAACACAGCAAAATCAAGACATTTACTAAATTTTTTGTTTGTTAGTTTTTATGGTGGATAGAGAAGTCATGTCTCTTGAATTTTTAGTTATTTTTTGTCTTTAGCACCATAAATTTTTCCCTTAACCACCTAATTACCAAAAGTTGTTTCTAATTCTCCTTTTTCATTTTTTTCCTCCTCCAGAAGCTACAAAGTTTTATTCAAATTAAATATACTGGTAAGTCCTTTCCCTTTATCTATTCCCTGGTCTTCCCTGAAACTTCTATAGTATTTTTAGACTTAGGATCAATTATTCTTTCTGACTGTGGTTTTACATTAAAATTAGGCCCTGTTGTTTCCTGCATATTTCTCCATTCCATGCATTTTTCTTACCTGCCTTTGCTTCATAGAGTAGGAGCACTAGAGTTCATGTGCCATAACTTGGCATTTTTTTCTCCTTTTATACTTTTAGGTAATTTGACATTTGGGCATTTCTTGTCTTGAAATTATGCTGAGGTTTTCCTGTAGTTTTACTTTTTTCTCCTCATTGTTCTATATTTGTGGGGAAAATAATTGAAGATAGAGACCTAGATAGTCATTGTTTTTGGCTAGCTGGAAGTCTTCATATGATAATAATTCATATATGATTGCTTTAAAAAATCAAAATTTATTAAGGAAAAGGGCTTAACACATTTAAGATTAGTTGAAAGGAGGATAAAAATAGTACATATGGAACAAGACAAACTGTAATTCCTGGAATTATTGCATAACTTCAATTTTTTGTTAGTGTTAGAATGTTTCAGACACTTTCCAAACACACAAAGAAAACTATAAAAGCTTTAAAATACTAATGAATGGTTTTCCTGTTAAAAGGAACTTAACAGATGTAGCTGAAGGAAACTTTATTAAGTCTAATATCTTCATCAAAAAGCACCATAATAGACCAGCTCTATTAGAATGTCCCCAAACCAAACACTTAATATTTAGTTGCTGTACAACTAAATCTATCACTAATAAATTACCCATAAGTTGCAAATTGTGTGAGTTAAAACTGAGATAGACAGATATCTCAATTCTAGAAAAGAAAAAGACCACAACAAAGCAATGGTTAGAAATGAAATTAGCCATTTGCCTACTCAAAAGACCTCAATTCCAATGGGAGACATGACATTGTACTGAATTTATTCTTTAAGATGCCTAATAAAATATTCAAATACAGAAAACTCAACTCCATCCTAAGTATGTGGCATTTGATATGGTTTGAAAAGTAAACACCAAGGAAAGAGGAAAGAATGAAAATGAAATATGCTCAAAAGAAACCAAGATTAGTGGGTCATTTACTCCAAAAATCTCCAGTCACTTGGTTGTCATTTATAACTTAAGGCTATATGCATTCTCCTGCTCTCTTTGCAAGGGTATAGAAATTTCTTCCAAATATCTAGAATTATATCATTTAAATCAATCAACATTTTCTGAGGCCCTTTGTTATGCTAGGTGTAAGGAAGTGAGATACAAAGATAAATAACAAGACTTATTACTCATCTTTTTTCAGAAAGAGTTTTGAGGGGTATGACCATGAGTCTTATCTTCAAGAGTCTATCTAGCATTGACACAGACTTATATACAAGACAAAATAGAAAACATACAGTTATGGAGGTAAATATGTTGTAGAGTAATATTAGGTAGTGAGATGACCTTTACAGCGGAAGTGTACTTGAGATGGATGCTTAAGAATGGATAAATATTTTAGCCAGATTAAAACATGAGCAAAGGACCTGGATAGACAGTTTTCCAAAGAAGACATACACATGGCCAACAGGTATATGAAAACATGCTTGACAGACAACTCATCAGGGAAACGCAAATCAAAACCACAATGAGATATCACCTTACACCTTTAGACTTAAGAAAGTCTAAAGATAAAAAAATGTTGATGATGATATGAACAAAAGGGAACACCTGTACACTGTTGATGAGAGTGTAAATTGGTGCAGCCATTATAGAAAATCATATGAACATTTCCTAAATTGTTAAAAACAGAACTATTATAGGGTCCAGCAATCCCACTTCTGAGTATACAGGCATACCTTGGAGAAATTGCACATTCCATTCTAGGCCATCACAATAAAGCAAATATTGCAATAAAGTGAGACACACAAAAATTTTGGTTTCTCAGTGCATTGAAGTTATCTTTACACTACACTGTAGTTTATTAAGTAGCAAAAACATAATGTCTAAAAAGAACAATGTACATATCTTAATTTAAAAATACTTAATTACTAAAAATGCTAACAATCATCTGAGCCTTCAGGGAGTCATCATCTTTTTGCTGGTGGAAGGTCTTTCCTCCATGCTGGTGACTGCTGACTGATCAGGGTGTTGGTTGATGAAGTTTGGGTGGCTGTGACATTTTCTTAAAATAAGACAAAAGTAAAGTTTGCTGCATCTTGACGATTCCTTTTATAAAATATTTCTCTGTAGCATGTGATGTTGTCTGATAGCATTTTACCCACAGGAAAACTTTTAAAATTGCAGTCAATACTCTTAAACCATGCAACTACTCTATCAACTAAGTTTACATAACATTCTGAGTTGTTTTTGGTTATTTCATCCATGTTTACAATATCTTTACCAGGAGTAGATTCCACCTCAAAAAACCAGTTTGCCCATGCTATGTCCAGTATGGTATTGCCTAGGTTGTCTTCCAGGGTTTTCATAGTTTTGGGAGCCCTCATGATTTAATCACTTCCCAAAAGGATCTAAGTTTCAACATAAATTTTCAAGCGTGCACATTCTGCAGTTGAATAACAATTGGAGAAGATTGCATTACCCAATATTATATTTATTATAGTTGTATACTAATAATGCAGTGTGATAGTGAAACAGGAATATAGAAATAAACCCATGCAACTGAATAGAGAATTAAGACATAAACCTATGCCCAGGTAGAGTTTGAATATCATCAAGATAGCTTGCCAATCAGTAGTAACAGACTTACTATTAAAATGTAGTTCTAATTTTAAAAAATAGTCTACCCAAATGGAAAAGAACCAGAAAAATCATTCTGGTAATGTGACAAAACAGGGTTCTATAACACCTCCAAAAGATCACACTAGCTCCCCAGCAATGGATCCAAACTGAGAAGAAATATCTGAATTGCCAGATAAAGAAAAAAGAATTTTAAAGAATGAATAAAGCCTGCAAGAAATTTGGGATTATGTTAAATTATCAAAACAAAGAATAATTGGTGTTCCTGAGGAAGAAGAGAAATCTGAAAGTTGGAAAACTTTTTTGCGGGAATAACTGAGGAAAATTTCCTGGCCTTGCTAGAGATGTATACATCTAAATACAACAAACTTAAAGAACTCCTGTAAAATTCATTACAAAAAGATCATTAGTAGACACATAGTCATTGGGTTACTGAAGTCAAAGAAAAGAATCTTAACAACTGTGAGACAAAAGCATTAGGTACGCTATAAGGAAAAACCTATCAGATTAACAGCTGATTTCTCAGCAGAAACCTTACAAGCCAGAAGAGATTGAGGTCCTATCTTTAGCCTTCTTAAACAAAATAATTGTCAGCCAAGAATTTTGTATCCAGCAAAAACTAAGCTTCATAAATGAAGGAGAGATGACAAAAAATGCTGAGAGAATTCGGCACTACCAAACCAGCATTACAAGAAATGCTAAAAGGAATTCTAAATCTTGAAACAAAACCTTGAAATACACTGAAACAGAACCTCCTTAAAGCATAAATCTAACGAGGTCTGTAAAACAATAGCACAATGGAAAAAACAAAGTTTTTAGACAACAGCTAACATGATGAATAGAACAGTACCTCACATCTCAATACTAACATTGAATGTAAATGGCCTGAATGCTCCATTTAAAAGATACAGAGTAGCAGAATGAATAAAAATCCACCAACCACGTATCTGCTGTCTTCAAGAGACTCACCTAATACATAAGGACTCACATAAACTTAAGGGAAAGAGGTGGGAAAAGATATTCCATGCAAATGGAAACCAAAAGTGAGTAGGAGTAGCTATTCTTATATTAGAAAAAACAGATTTTAAAGCAACAACAGTAAAAAAAGGCAAAGAGGGACACTGTATAATGATAAAATGATTAGTCAAATCGGAAAATATCACACATGATTATCTCAATAGATGCAGACAAGGCTTTTTGATAAAATTCAATGTCATTTCATCTTAAAAACTCTCAATAAATTAGGTATTGAAGGAACAAACTTCAAAATAGTAAGAGCTATATATGACAAAACCACAGCCAGCATCACGCTGAATGGGCAAAAGCTTGAAGCATTTCCCTTGAAAAGTGGCACAAGAAAAGGATGCCCTGTCACCACTCCTATCCAACATAGAATTGGAAGGTCTCGCAAGAGCAGTCAGTCAAGAGAAAAAATAAATGGCATCCAAATAGGAAGAAAAGAAGTCAAACTATCCCTGTTTGCAGATTACATGATCCTATATCTAGAAAAATCCAGTGTCTCAGCCCAAAAGCTCCTTAAGCTGATAAGCAACTTCAGCAAAGTCTCAGGATACAAAATCAATGTGCAAAAATCGCTAGCATTAGCTATATACCAATAATATTCAAGCTGAGAGCCAAATCAGGAATACAATCACTTCACAATTGGCATGAAAAGAATAACATGCCTAGGAACACAACCAACTAGGGAGGTGAAAGATCTGTACAAGGAGAACCACTTCCCAAAGAAATCAGATATGGCAGAAACAAACAGAAAAACGTTCCGTGCTCATAGATAAGAAGAATCAATATCACTAAAATGGCCATTCTGCCCAAAGAAATTTATAATGTCAATGTTATTCCTATTAAAGTACCATTGACATTCTTTACAAACTAGAAAAAAACTATTTTAAAATTCATATGGAACCAAAAAATAGTCTGAAAAGCAAGGCAATCCTAAGCAAAAAGAGCAAAGCTGGAGACATCATGTTACCTGATTTTAAACTATACTACTGGGCTACAGTATCCAAGACAGCATGGTCCTGGTACAAAAACAGACACATAGACCAGTGGAACATAATAGGGAACCCAGAAATAAGACCACACACCTACAACTATCTGATTTTCGACAAAGCTGACAAAAACAAGCAGTGAGAAAAAGATTCCCTATTCAATAAATGGTACTGGGCTAATTGGGTAGCTATATGCAGAAGATTGAAACTGAACCCCTTCCTTATACCATATACAAAAATTAACTCAAGATGGATGAAAGACTTAAATGTAAAATCCCAAGCTATAAAAACACAGAAGACAACCTAGGCAATACCATTCAGGACATAAGCACAGGCAAAGATTTTATGAGGAAGACACCAAAAGTAATTGCAACAAAAGCAAAAATTAGCAAATGGGATCTAACTAAACTAAAGAGCTTCTGCACAGCAAAAGAAACCATCAACAGAGTATATAGACAACTGACAGAATGGGAGAAAATTTTTGCAAGCTGTGCATCCAACAAAGGTCTAATATGTAGCATCTATAAGGAACTTTAACAAATTTAAAAGAAAAAAAGCAACCCTATTAAAAAGTGGGCCAAAAGGCTGGGCACGGTGATTCATGCCTGTAATCCCAGCACTTTGAGAGGCTGAGGTGAGCAGATCGCTTGAACTCAGGAGGTCAAGACCAGCCTGGGCAACCTGGAGAAACCCCACCTCTACCAAAAAAATATAAAAACTTAGCCGGGCATAGTGGTGTGTGCCTGTGGTCCCAGCTGCTTGGGAAGCTGAGGATTGCTTGAGCCCAGGAGGTGGAGGCTGCAGTGAGCCCAGATCACACCACTGCATTCCAACCTGGGTGACAGAGTGAGACCCTGTCAAAACAAAAACAATAAGAGTGGGCAAAGGACATGAACAGAGAGTTTTCAAAAGAAGAAATACACTTGGCCAACAATCACATGAAAAAAAACTCAACATCATTGATCATTAGAGAAATGCAAATCAAAACCACAATGAGATACCATCTAACACCAGTCAGAATGGTTACTATTAAAAAGTCAAAAAATAACAAATGCTGGCAAGGTTGTGGAGAAAAAGGAACACTTATATACTGTTGGTGGAAGTGTAAATTAGTTTAGCATTGTAGAAGACAGTGTGGCAATTCCTCAAATAACTAAAGACAAATCCCATTCAATCCAGCAATCTCATTACTGGTTATATACACAAAGGAATATAAATTATTCTATTATAAAGACACACACATGTGTATGTTCATTGCAGCACTATTCACAATAGCAAGGACACGAAATCAACCTAAATGCTCATCAATGATAGAGAAGATAAGGAAAATGTTGTACATATACACCTTGGAATACTATGTAGCCATTAAAAAGGACAAGATCATGTCCTTTGCAGGGACACGGATGGAGCTTGAGGCCATTATCCTTAGCTAACTAACACAGGAACAGAAACTCAAATACTGCATGTTCTCACTTATAAGTGAAAGCTAAATGATGAGAACACATGGACAAATAGAGGGGAACATCACACACTGGGGCCTTTCAGAGTGTGGGGGATGAGAGGAGGGAGAGGATCAGGAAAAACAACTCGTGGGTACTAGGCTTAATACCTGGGTGAGGCAATAACCTGTACAACAACCCCCATGACAGAAGCTTACCTATGTAACAAACCTGCACTTGCATCCCTGAACTTAAAAGTAAAAAATAAATTTAAAAAAACAAAGTAAAAAGTAAAACAAAACAAAATTCCAAATGCTATAGCCATTGTGGAGATAGCTTGACAATTTCTTATAAAATTAAATATGTGCTTATCGCAAAGTTAAGAAATTTGCTCCTAGTTTTCTGCCCCAAAGAAAAAAAAAGTGTATTGAAATGCTCCTGGAAGCTTTATTCACAAGATCAAAGAAAATAAAACAATCCAAAAGTTCTTTGGCTGCTGAATAGGCAAACAAATTATGCAATATTTATACAATGGAATTCAACCCAGCATTAGAGAGGAAAGAACTACTGATACACACAGCAACATGATCTTCAAAATATCATGCTAGGTAAAAGAAGCCAGACACAAAAAACTTTCGTTTATGCGGAATTTTTAGAAAAGGCAAAACTGTAGCAATAGAAAGCAATCAGAGATCAGACCACAGTGGGCCAGGGGAATGTTTGCAAAAGGGCACTGTGAAATGTTGGGAAAATGAACATGTTCTATATCTTGGATTGTACCCTTAAAAGGAGTTGATTTTTTCTTATGTAAGTTATATTTCAGTAAAGCTCTCATAAAAAGGGAATACTTATTACCATAAATAATTAGAAAAATACAGCAAAATACAATGAATCAAAGAAAAATTCATTTCTCATCATATAACTATTATTAAGATCTGTAGTAAACTTTTAATTGAAGAATAGAAGACTATATAGAAAGTGAAAAATCATAGTTGTGCAACTCAATGAATTTTTACAAACTGAACACATACATGTAACCATAACCTATATCATGAAACAGAACATTGCTAGCACTTCCAGACGGATACTTCGTGCCTCCTTCTGGGCAGAAACCCTGTAATCAGTAACACCAGGGCTTAGTTTTGTCTATTTTGAATTCTCTCTGTAATATATAAAATATATAAATGTATATGCAAGTGAAATCACATGGAAATGTTTATTTTATATATGGTTTCTTTAGCCCAAAAATGCCTTTGCAAGATACACCCACATTGCAAAGTTGCGGTTTGTTCATTATTATTTTGTAGTTTTTCATTGTATGAATATAACACAATTTATTAATTCTGTGGTGAATGATCACTGAGTTATTTACAGCATTGGAGTTTTAAGAATAAGATTTCTGTGAACATTCTTGTGTCTATCTCTAGATGAATAGAATGTATACCTGTTAGGTATATACATAGGAGTGGGATTGCTGCATTTACAGTATGCATGTAAGTAAATTTTATAGATATTTTCAAACAGTTTATCAATGTATTGTGCCAATTATACTCTCACATGCAACATAGGAAGATTTTTATTGATCTACATAGTAATGTTTTAATTTTTTTTACAGAATATCTCCAAGTTGATTTTTTAAACTTCTATAACTCTTAATAAAATTGGGTCCATATGGTATACAGAAAAAAACATTAAATTAAAAATAAAAAGAGGCTGGGAGCGGTGGCTCATCTCTGTAATCCCAGCACTTTGGGAGTCCCAGGTGGGTGGATCACTCGAGGTTAGAAGTTCAGGACCAGCGTGGCCAATATGGTGAAACTCCATCTCTACTAAAAATACAAAAATTAGCCGGGTGTGGTGGTGCACACCTGCAATCTCAGCTACTCTGGAGGCTGAGGCAGGAGAATCCCTTGAACCCGGGAGGTGGAGGTTGCAGTGAGCTGAGACATGCCATTGCACTCCAGCCTGGGTGACAGAGTGAGACTCTGTCTCAAAAAACAATAAAATAAATAAATAAATATACAAACAACAAGAAAAAGAAAATAAAACAATTTTAAATAAAAAAAGTTCTTAGGTTTATGTGTCTGTGCAAATATATAAACGCACATATATACCTATATATAACTATATATACCTATAAATACCTATATGTGTATATATACATATGTGCACATATAGGTGTATATATACCTATATACACCTATATGTGTATACACACACACTATATATACACACACACACACACACACACACACACACTTGGAGTGAAAAATATAAAGTATTTTCTCTTCCATGGAAAGAAACATACTTAAAAAAAAATGACAAAATGTACAAACCAGAAAGAAATAGGGTTAAAATTAACAATTTTATTTTAAAAAATTGTAAGCTATAGCTAGTTAAATAAACATGAATACCTTAAATGTACACTATTGAACAAAAAGCAAATATATAATTTGATATAATTTGTTTGTGTTGTTTTTGAGACAGTATTTCACTCCCCTCACCCAGGCTGGAGTGCACTGGTACGATCACAGCTCACCACAGCCTTGACTTCCCGGTCTCAAGCAATCCTCCCACCTCAGCCTCCCAGGTAGCTGGGACTATAGGTGTGCTGCCATGCCCAGCTAATTTTTGTATTGTTAGTAGAGATGGGGTTTTGCCATGATGCCCAGGCTGGTCTCCAACTTCTGGACTCAAGTGATTCTCCTACCTCCACTTCCCAAATTGCTGGGATTACAGGTTTGGGCCACTGCACCAGGCTTTAAAATTATTAAAATAAAACAATAAAGTATTTTTTAGATAACTTGTTTTAATCATAAAGAAAAATTTTTAAAATGGAATACTTAGAGAAAAATTAGTAGAGAAGTGCACATAGGAGACTCCAAGGTTAATAGTTATATTTCTATGTTAAGTCAGACAATGGCATATGGTGTTAATTTTATTCTTATTCATTAAACTCTACCTATAAATTAAGCATAATGTTTTAAAAAGATACTTTATTAGAACAGTTTTAGATTTACTAAAAAATTGAGGAAACAGTATAGAGAATCCACATACCCTACACCTGTTTTCTTCATTATAAATATCTTAGATTACTATTGCACATTTTTTTTAAATTAATGAACTAATATTAATATATTATCATGAACTAAAGTTCATATTTTATTCAGAAATTCTTAATTTTTACCTAACGTCCGTTTTCTGTTCTAGGATCCCATCTAGGATACCACATTGCAGTAGTAATTATCATTAGGTTTCCCCTAGCTGTGAATTTTTCTCTGTCTGTCCTTGTTTTTGATTATCTTGACATTTTTGAATAATATTGGTCTGGCGTTTTGCAGAATGACAGAATTTTCTTGGCACATTTGTCATGATTAGATGGAGGCTATAAGTTCTTGGGGGGATGACCACACAAGTAGGTGCCATTTTCATCACATCATACCAAGGGCACATACTTTTAACAAGACTTATGACCACTGCTGTTAATCTTGATCACCTGGCTAAGGTAATGTAATATATACATTTTAATGCCTAATATTTTTATTATGTAGTATTTTCTAAGGTCAGAAGAGCAAAACAATGTTAATTATCCATGGAGAAGGAATTTTACAGTTTTTAAGTTACCACTTGCTCAGCTTCTCTTCCCTAGTAGAGTCTTGTGTCTTCCTTTGAAACTAACTCTAGAAAAATAAATTGAGTTTAAAACTACCCATTGTTACCCCTATCAAACATCAATAACTTAAAAGAATAACAAATATTCATGAATGTTTTTAGGGAAGAGCATTGATTTTGACCTTATAGATTGATTTCAGGTTTGCAAATGATGTCTTAGATTTCCATTATTAGATTTCATTTTCCCTGTTGTGCCCTAGACATGGGGTCAGTAACCCTGGGCTTTAGTCTCCTTTACTGGATTACTTTGTAAAAAAATCAACTTTATCCTTTAACAGCTCCATTTTATCATTTTCCCTAGAAAAGCTCTCTCAGGAAGTCTAAGGGGGGTGGTAAATTCAACAGATATGAGGACTTGGCCTCTCCCCCTCACTCCTGGAATGCACCTGCACCTGTGTGGCAGTCATAGTTATGTCTATGTGCACTGGCAGAAGCTGCCACAGGAGCAGTTTTTGTTTCTTTTTTTTTTCATACTTTAAAAAGAGCTGTACAATTTTTTTTTGTTTACAAGATTTATGGATTGTGTTATTTATATTGCTTAAATTCATGTTTGGTGCAGAAAGTCATCTAAATTCTCAAAATAAATCTTCCAATATATGTTCTCTTTTGACACTGGAACTTTAGTTCAATATTGCTAGGTGACAATCAGTAAGGTAATGAGCTTCCAAATGACGAAACTAAGCAGAAGAGACCAAACATCTTCTCAAAGATAATGCCAAATAATGTGTTAAAAAAACAGGATTAACACATCTTTTCCTGTTTTTCTTCTTCCCATAGTAATTTAGATTTTACACTGTGCCAAAGTAGAGCAGATAAATGTAGCTGTCTTAACATTATAAACAGTACCTGGTGTTCATATACTGCTTCAAAGTTCCAAGCTTATTTTAGTAAAACTAAAACATCATAAAAGAGCCCCAGAGGTCTAAACATATTCCTATATAACTTTGCCCCTCTCCTCTTGCTGCCTTCATTTCTGTTACCCACATTCTGCCCTGCCTGTTATCTGTTGCATATGATTTGTATCTTAGCCAGGCATTTGAATCAGTAGTTTGTCGAACAGCAGTGGACAGAGTGACAGAAAGGAATGGAACCAGTGAAAAAAGAAGAGCAAGAAAAAAACATTATTTTTTCTTTTAAAATTATATGCTATACTGAGGGGAGGTTTCAAGATGGCTGAATAGGAACAGCTCCAGTTTACAGCTCCCAGCATGAGCGACACAGAAGACGGGTGATTTCTGCATTTCCAACTGAAGTACCGAGTTCATCTCAGTGGGGCTTGTTGGACAGTGGGTGCAGGACAGTGTGTGCAGCCCACAGACCGTGAGCCGAAGCAGGGCGAGACATCGCCTCACCCAGGAAGCACAAGGGGTCTGGGAATTCCTTTTCCTAGCCAAGGGAAGCCATGACAGATGGCACCTGGAAAATTGGGTCACTCCCACCATAATACTGTGCTTTTCCAACAGTCTTAGCAAACAGCACACCAGGAGTTTATATCATACGCCTGGCTCGGAGGTTCCCAGACCCATGGAGCCTTGCTCACTGCTAGCAGAGCAGTCTGAGAACTAACTGCAAGGCAGCAGGGAGGCTGGGGGTGGGGTGCCCGCCATTGCTGAGGCTTGAGTAGGTAAACAAAGCGGCCAGAAAGCTCGAACAAGGTGGAACCCACCGCAGCTCAAGGAGGCCTGCCTGCCTTTGTAGACTCCACCCCTGGGGGCAGGGCATAGCCGAACAAAAGGCAGCAGAAACTTCTGCAGAGTTAAACGTCCCTGTCTGACAGCTTTGATGAACATAGTGGTTGTCCCAACATGGAGGTTGAGATCTGAGAATGGACAGACTGCCTCCTCAAGTGGGTCCCTGACCTCCGAGTAGCCTAACTGGGAGGCACTTCCCAGTAGGGGCCAACTGACACCTTATATGACCAGGCACCCCTCTGAGACAAAGCTTCCAGAGGAACGATCAGGCAGCAGCATTTGCCGTTCCGCAATATTTGTGGTTCTGCAGCCTCCGCTGGTGAGACCCAGGCAAACAGGGTCTGGAGTGGACCTCCAGCAAACTCCAACAGACCTGCAGCTGAGGGTCCTGATGGTTAGAAGGAAAACTAACAAACAGAAAGGACATCCACACCAAAACCCCATCTGTACGTAACCTTCATCAAAGACCAAATGTAGATAAAACCACAAACATGGGGAGAAATCAGAGCAGAAAAGCTGAAAATTCTAAAATCAGAGCACCTCTTCTCCTCCAGAGGAATGCAGCTTCTCACCAGCAATGGAACAAAGCTGGACAGAGAATGACTTTGACAAGTTGAGAGAAGAAGGCTTCAGAAGATTGGTAATAACAAACTTCTCTGAGCTACAGGAGGATGTTCGAACCCATCGCAAAGAAGCTAAAAATCTTGAAAAAAGATTGGACGAATGGCTAACTAGAATAAACAGCATAGAGAAGACCTTAAATGACCTGATGGAGCTGAAAACCATGGCACAAGAACTACGTGATGTATGCCCAAGCCTCAGTAGCCGATTCGATCAACTGGAAGAAAGGATATCAGTGATTGAAGATCAAATAAATGAAATCAAGCAAGAAGAGAAGTTTAGAGAAAAAAAGAGTAAAAGGAGAGGAACAAAGCCTCCAAGAAATATGGGAATATGTTAAAAGACCAAATCTACATCTTATTGGTGTACCTGAAAGTGACAGGCAGAATGGAACCAAGTTGGAAAACACTCTTCAGGATATTATCCAGGAAAACTTCCCCAACCTAGCAAGGCAGAACAACATTCAAATTCAGGAAATACAGAGAACACCACAAAGATACTCCTCAAAAAGAGCAACTCCAAGACATGTAATTGTCAGATTCACCAAAGTTGAAATGAAGGAAAAAATAGTAAGGGCAGCCAGAGAGAAAGGTCAGGTTACCCACATAGGGAAGCCCATCAGACTAACAGCTGATATCTCAGCAGAAACTCTACAAGCCAGAAGACAGTGGGGGCCAATATTTAACATTTTTAAAGAAAAGAATTTTCAACCTGGAATTTCATATCCAGCCAAACTAAGCTTCATAAGTGAAAGAGAAATAAAATCCTTTACAAACAAGCAAATGCTGAGAGATTTTGTCACCACCAGGCCTGCCTTACAAGAGCTCCTGAAGGAAGCACTAAACATGGAAAGGAACAACCGGTACCAGCCACTGCAAAAACATGCCAAATTGTAAAGACCATTGAGGCTAAGAAGAAACGGCATCAACTAACAAGCAAAATAACCAGCTAACATCATAATGACAGGATCAAATTCACACATAACAATATTAACCTTAAATGTAAATGGGCTAAATGCTCCAATTAAAAGACAGACTGGCAAATTGGATAGAGACAAGACCCACCAGTGTGCTGTATTCAGGAGACCCATCTCACATGCAGAGACACATATAGGCTCAAAATAAAGGGATGGAGAAAGATCTACCAAGCAAATGGAAAATAAAAAAAGTCGAGATTGCAATTCTAGTCTCTGATAAAACAGACTTTAAACCAGTAAAGATCAGAAGAGACAAAGAAGGCCATTACATAATGGTAAAGGGATCAATTCAACAAGAAGAGCTAATTATCCTAAATATATATGTACCCAATACAGGAGCACCCAGATTCATAAAGCAAGTCCTTAGAGACCTACAAAGAGACTTAGACGCCCACACAATAATAATGGGAGACTTTAACACCACACTGTCAACATTAGACAGATCCACGAGACAGAAAGTTAGCAAGGATATCCAGGAATTGAACTCAGCTCTGCACCAAGCAGACCAAATAGACATCTACAGAACTCTCCATCCCAAATCAACAGAATATACATTCTTCTCAGTACCACATCGCCCTTATTCCAAAATTGACCACATAGTTGGGAGTAAAGCACTCCTCAGCAAATGTAAAAGAACAGAAATTATAACAAACTGTCTCTCAGACCACAGTGCAATCAAACTGGAACTCAGGATTAGGAAACTCACTCAAAACTGCTCAACTACATGGAAACTGAACAACCTGCTCCTGAATGACTACTGGGTACATAACAAAATAAAGGCAGAAATAAGAATGTTCTTTGAAACCAATGAGAACAAAGACAGAACATACCAGAATCTCTGGGACACATTCAAAGCAGTGTGTAGAGGGAAATTTATAGCACTAAATGCCCACAAGAGAAAGCAGGAATGATCTAAAATTGACACCTTAACATCACAATTAAAAGAACTAGAGAAGAAAGAGCAAACACATTCAAAAGCTAGCAGAAGGCAAGAAATAACTAAGATCAGAGCAGAACTGAGAGATAGAGACAAAAAAACCCTTCAAAGAATCAATGAATCCAGGAGCTGGTTTTTTGAAAAGATCAACAAAATTGATAGATCACTAGCAAAACTAATAAGAAAAGAGAGAAGAATCAAATAGACACAATAAAAAAAGATAAAGGGGATATCACTACCAATCCCACAGAGACACAAACTACCAACAGAGAATACTATAAACAACTCTATGCAAATAAACTAGAAAATCTAGAAAAAATGGATAAATTCCTGGACACATACACCCTCCCAAGACTAAACCAGGAACAAGTTGAATCCCTGAGTAGACCAATAACAGGCTCTGAAATTGAGGCAATAATTAAGAGCCTCCCAACCAAAAAAAGTCCAGGACCAGATGGATTCACAGCCAAATTCTACCAGAGGTACAAAGAGGAGCTGGTACCATTCCTTCTGAAACTATTCCATTCAATAGAAAAATAGCAAATCTTCCCTGACTCATTTTATGAGGCCAGCATCATCCTGATACCAAAGCCTGGCAGAGACACAACAAAAAAAGAGAATTTTAGACCAATATCCCTGATGAATATCAATACACAAATCCTCAATAAAATACAGGCAAACCAAATCCAGCAGCACATCAAAAAGCTTATCCACCATGACCAAGTGGGCTTCATCCCTGGCATGCAAGGCTGTTCAACATATGAAAATCAATAAACATAATCCAGGATATAAACAGAACCAATGACAAAAATGACATGACTATCTCAATAGATGCTGAAAAGATGCCTTCGACAAAATTCAACAGCCCTTCATGCTAAAAACTCTGAATAAATTAGGTATTGATGGGATGTATCTCAAAATAATAAGAGCTATTTATGATGAACCCACAGCCAATATCACACTGAATGGGCAAAAACTGGAAGCATTCCCTTTGAAAACTGGCACAAGACAGGGATGCCCTCTCTCACCACTACTATTAAACAGTGTTGGAAGTTCTGGCCAGGGCAATCAGGCAGCAGAAAGAAATAAAGGGTATTCAATTAGGAAAAGAGGAAGGCAGATTGTCCCTGTTTGCAGATGACATGATTGTATACCTAGAAAACCCCATCGTCTCAGCCCAAAATCTCCTTAAGCTGGTAAGCAACTTCAGCAAAGTCTCAGGATACAAAATCAATGTGCAAAAATCACAAGCATTCCTATACACCAATAACAGACAAACAGCCAAATCATGAGTGAATTGCCATTCACAATTGCTTCAAAGAGAATAAAATACCTAGGAATCCAACTAACAAGGGATGTGAAGGACCTCTTCAAGGAGAATTACAAACCACTGCTCAATGAAATAAAAGAGGACACAAACAAATGGAAGAACATTCCATGCTCATGGATAGGAAGAATCAATATTGTGAAAATGGCCATACTGCCCAAAGTAGTTTATAGATTCAATGCCATCCCCATCAAGCTACCAATGACTTTCTTCACAGAATTGGAAAAAACTACTTTAAAGTTTATATGGAACCAAAAAAGAGCCCTCATTGCCAAGACAATGCTAAGCCAAAAGAACAAAGCTGGAGCATCACGCTACCTGAATTCAAGCTATACTACAAGGCTACAGTAACCAAAACAGCATGGTACTGGTACCAAAACAGAGATATAGACCAATGGAACAGAACAGAGGCCTCAGAAATAATACCACACATCTACAACCATCTGATCTTTGACAATCCTGACAAAAACAAGAAGTGGGGAAAGGATTCCCTATTTAATAAATGGTGCTGGGAAAACTGGCTAGCCATATGTAGAAAGCTGAAACAGGATCCCTTCCTTACACCTTATACAAAAATTAATTCAAGATGGATTAAAGACTTAAATATCAGACCTAAAACCATAAAAACCCTGGAAGGAAACCTAGGCAATACCATTCAGGACATAGGCATGGACAAGGACTTCATGTCTAAAACACCAAAAGCAATGGCAACAAAAGCCAAAATTGACAAATGGGATCTAATTAAACTAAAGAGCTTCTGCACAGCAAAAGAAACTACCATCAGAGTGAACAGGCAACCTACAGAATGGGAGAAAATTTTCACAATCTACCCATCTGACAAAGGGCTAATATCCAGAATCTACAAGGAATTTAAACAAATTTACAAGAAAAAATCAAACAACCCCATCAACAAGTGGGTAAAGGATATGAACAGACACTTCTCAAAAGAAGACATTTATGCAGCCAAAAGACATAAGAAAAAATGCTCATCATCACTGGCCATCAGAGAAATGCAAATCAAAACCACAATGAGATACCATCTCACACCAGTTAGAATGGCGATCATTAAAAAGTCAGGAAACAACAGGTGCTGGAGAGGATGTGGAGAAATAGGAATGCTTTTACACTGTTGGTGGGAATGTAAACAAGTTCAACCATTGTGGAAGACAGTGTGGTGATTCCTCAAGGATCTAGAACTAGAAATACCATTTGACCCAGCCATCGCATAACTGGGTATATACCCAAAGGGTTATAAATCATGCTGCTATAAAGACACATGCACATGTATGTTTATTGCGGCACTATTCACAATAGCAAAGACTTGGAACCAACCCAAATGTTGATCAATGATAGACTGGATTAAGAAAATGTGGCACATATACACCACGGAATACTATGCAGCCATAAAAAAGAATGAGTTCACGCCCTCTGTAGGGACATGGATGAAGCTGGAAACCATCATTCTGAGCAAACTATCACAATGGCAGAAAACCAAACACAGCATGTTCTCACATGTGGTGGGAATTGAACAATGAGAACACTTGGATACAGGTTGGGGAACACCACACACCGGGTGCTGTCATGGGGTCGGGGGAGGGGGGATGAATAGCAATAGGAGATATACCTAATGTAAATGACAAGTTAATCGGCGCAGCATACCAACATGCCACATGTATACATATGTAACAAACCTGCACATTGTGCACATGTACCCTAGAACTTCAAGTATAATAATTAAAAAAAATTATATGCTATACTTTCTTATATCACTATCCCTATCCAACTCAGTGCAGTTTGTCAACTGCCACCATACTCTTTGCAAATTCCACCATAAACCCATCATTCCACCATATTTCATTTTTATACATAAAAACTCTTTTTGTCTTTTCACATGTGTCAAAATTGACTGTATTAGTCTGTTCTCACGCTTTTAATAAAGACATACAAGAGACTGGGTAATTTATACAGGAAGGAGATTCATTGACTCACAGTTCCACATGGTGGGGGAGTCCTCAAAATCATGGCAGAAGGCGAATGAGGAGCAAAGTCACATCTTAATGGCGGAAGGCAAGAGAGCATGTGAAGGGGAACTCCCCTTTATAAAACCATCAGGTCTCTCGAGACATATTCACTATTGCAAGAACACCACAGGAAAGACCTGCCCCATGATTCAATTACCTCTCACTGAGTCCCTCTCATGACACATGGGAATTACAGGAGCTACAGTTCAAGATGACATTTGGGTGCGGATACAGCCAAACCATATCATTCATCATATCTTGATAACATTATTTTTTCTTGGGATCAACCCAGAAAAAGTTTTTTTTTTTTTTTTTACTTTTCTTTAATGTTCACAGGAATGAAAGAGAAGACCAACATGTTCTTTGCTTTTTTACTGATGCTTCTAGTCCAGACCTTTATTCTGCGAACATGTACTAACAACTTCCTTTTTGTCATTTTTCCTAGAAAAGTTCTCTCAGAATCTTTTTAGGCAATTCAATGCCATTCATCATCTTGTTTATTGCTGTCTTTTCAATCATAGTTTACTCTTTCATCTTAATTGATTTCACCACTTGGATCATAGTACTTGATATAAATCCATTTCCTTTTATTGATTTTACTTATTTTCATGTATTCAGCAAAGAGACATAGAACACCTGCTATATGATACTGTTTTCCCCTCAACTATAAAAATGACCACATTACATCCCCTGTATGCCCATGCTTCTGCCATTCCTTTTGAATTTCCCTGTTCCCTACCAAGTTCCCAAGTTATCTCCCTTCTTTGTTTCACAGCAGGATTTTAAAAATATTTTTCTACTTTAACCACATTGACATCCCTAATACACATTTATAGAAATGCATATATTGAACAATCTAAACAAATATATTCTTTAAAACCTATGAAAACTATTCACTCAATGCTTTCTGATCCAATACTCTCCAGATCCAGTAACCTTTTTCCAACATTAAAATCTCATCTAGGATGAGCTATGCTGTGCTATCATAACAACTGAAATCTTGAATCCCAATGATGTATTAATACTTTTTTACTCACTTATGAAAAGACAAATACAGGTGGATATTGCTGGTGGTTTTGTTCTCTTGAGTAGTTCTCCTTCATTTATTGATTCAAGGGCCCAGCCTTATTCTGTACTGTGGTTTCCCCATCTTCAGATGTGCCTTAAATGTCATCCTGGTGTCATTCAGATAAGCAGGCATGAAAGAAGCAGGGTAGAAGAAATGAAGGCATGTGTAGTCAATACAGCAGCTTTTCATTGCTTTAGACTTATCATTTTCACTCCTTTATCAAGAACTTGACTCATGGTTCAATGCAGATTGCAAAGGGATCGGGAAACGGAGTTGGTCTGTGTTCCTGGAAAAAGAAAGGCTGGTCTCTGTCATAGTTCTTCTCCAAATGCACCTCTAAAGCAGCTTCTATTTAAGCTCTCATCAAATTGTATTATAGTTACAGTATGTGGTCTGTTTTTTTCTCTTAATCTTTAAATTCATGAAGGTAAAAGGCCAAAAATTAAACTTTTTCATACTCCCAGAGGTTAGAATAGTGTATGCCTCATACTAGGCACATAATAAATGCTACTCATGGATAATAACTACTTTCCTCTTTTACTATATTAATATTTTAAGGTGTGGACTACTTGCTATTTCTTATTCTTTGCCCCTTAGTGTCTTACTTTGTTTTCAAAATCTCAAAGCCTTCCTGTTTCTCTAGATGTTTACATACTTTCATTTCACAAAAATAAAAAGTCTTCAATATATTATCAATGGCTCATTTTTTCTCAGTAAACCCATTTCAACTACTACATACATGTTTGTAACTCACTTGTATACCAAAAGCCTTTAAATATCTCCCAATTTCCAGCCCTACATCTGTAACTACCAATAAGACAACATTTACTTTATATCCCTTGTATATACTTATTTATTTAGCATATCTAAGACATGATTAATCTCTTTCCTACAACTTTTCTTTTTCATTTCCTATATTTTGTAATAGAAGCATTGATTTCCAACTGTCCAAGACTACATAAACAAGAATAAGCATATATTTCAGAGAAGAAAAATTTAGTCTTCACATTTTCTTAGAGTAAGCACTATTTATTTTAAAAGAATAAGAAGGTAAAATCTCAGGATATTTTCGAACCCCCAAAAGGTGATCACTAAACAAATATGTATAAAATTAGTCAATAAATTTGTTTTATTTTTGAGTTGCAAAAAAAAGTGTTTGAAACAAAATAAAAAGTAAAATGCTGTGATATGACAAATAATATTTAGTTCAATACAAATGAATTAAGCACAAGATTGAGATGTGCATGCACACATGTGTGTGTGCGTGTGTGTGTGTGTGTGTTTAAAATTGTGAAAGATTCAGTTTAATATCAGAGCACTATCATTTTGGGTACAGGCTACAACCAAGAGAACCAAAGCCTAATAGAGCAGCTTAGGTTACATTTAGCTATGTTGACTGAACGTAGCATGTAGATTCTTGACATTGGGAATTATGAGTAGGCTTAAGTTGTATCCTTGACTCCAAGGTGAGCAAAGCAGTTGAAGCTCTCAGAGTTGTTTTATAGAAGCATTGGCCACATTTCCCAATGCATAAAGAGTTTTCAAGAGGAAGATAAATGCCCCTGATGGCCACTGAAGAAAAGCATACTTTTTTTCTCTCTGACTAATGGTCCTGATTATTATGGGATAATACTATTATTTATTTATTAGAAATGTTACCAATAGAAAGGTTAATAAAATAATTGCAATATTATTATCGGATTATTATGGAATATGGTTGTTACTGTAATATGAGGAAACTGAATTTGTAAGGAATCAATGAATACATTATAATGCTAAATTTATGTTATTTTTAGCATAGACTATTCCTTTCTTTGGATTTGTGTTATCTCACTATCTTTACTAATTCCTTGGTGCTGGTAAATATTTAGCGGTCATTAAAATATCCTGAAATTCTGCATGCCAAGTTGATATCTGTCCTTTATAATCAACTTATTCTAAACAAGTCTGCAGCTTTTAGGGGAGCATTGTGGAGGCAGCAAAACTTTATTTTTCATGACTTGACTTTTGCATTTGTTTTCTTTTTCCATAAACTCTGACAAAGCTGAACTATACTGTGAAATAGTCAAATACACTGCTGACATGTTTGCTGAAGTTCCTAATCTTTTCTCTATTTTTTCTATTAGATCCTTAAAGTACCAGTTCATAAATACTTCCTCTCTCTGCAGCATTTTCTCAGGTATATCTTTCCACAAAACGTTTTTCACTAAATATTAATTAACAAATTATATCGTGAGAACCTGCCCCCAATATTTCAACATAGGTTCTTTCTATTTTCCCTAAGTGTCGGCCAGTCTGAGAAATAAAGAGAAAGAGTACAAAGAGAGGAATTTTACAGCTGGGCCTCCTGGAGTGACATCGCATATTGGTAGGATCATGATGCCCACCTGAGCTGCAAAACCAGCAGGTTTTTATTAAGGACTAAAAAAGGGGAGGGGCTGTACTAACAGGGAGTAGGTCACAAAGATCACCTGCCTCAAAGGGTAAAAAGGAGAACAAAGATCACATGCTTCTGAGGCCAATAAAGATCACAAGGCAAATGGCAAAGTCAAAAACTCCTAATAAGGGTCTATGTTCAGCTGTGCACATATTGTCTTGATAAACATCTTAAACAACAGAAAACAGGGTTCAAGAGCAGAGAATCAGTCTGACCTCAAATTCACCAGGGTGGGGTCTCTTCCAAACCCTAATAAGCCTGAGGGTACTGCAGGAGACCAGGGCGTATTTGAATCCCTATCTCAACCACATAAGACAGACACTTCCAGAGTGGTGGTTTATAGACCTCCCGCCAGGAATGCATTCCTTTCCCAGGGTCTTAATTATTAATATTCCTTGCTAGGAAAAGAATTTAGCAATATCTCTCCTACTTGCACGTCCATTTATAGGCTCTCTGCAAGAAGAAAAATATGGCTGTATTCTGCCTGACCCCGCACGCAGTAAGACCTTATGGCTGTCTTCCCTTGTTCCCTAAAAATTGCTGTTATTCTGTTCTTTTTCAAGGTGCACTGATTTCGTATTGTTCAAACACACGTTTTACAATCAATTTGTACAGTTAACACCATCATCACAGTGGACCTGAGGTGATGTACATCCTCAGCTTACGAAGATAGCAGGATTAAGAGATTAAAGTAAGAAAAGCATAAGAAATTATAAAAGTATTAATTTTGGGAACTGATATGTATCCATATTAAAATGAAATCTTCACAATTTATGTTCCTCTGCTGCAGCTCCAGTGGGTCCCTCTGTTTGGGGTCCCTGACTTCCTGCAACAAAATTATTTATTAGAAATATTACTAATAGAAGGGTTAATAAAATAACTGCAAAGAATTTTATTCAGAAATTTATATCTATCTCTACAATGCCAGTAAGTCTCTTCTGGAAATTTTGTAAGCATTTTTTTATATAGGTTTTACCTTGTTTCAGTTTACAAATATTGTTGTTTCACTCTTTAAATGTGAAGTTGTGTCTTCCATGTATGTTTTATTTAACAATAGCTTTAACTTAATTCATTTTTAAATTGTCAAAACATTTATTTTTAAACTTATTGAAATAGCAGCAGAATTTTCATAAATTTGTGGCTTCGTTTGCTACTGTTGAGATAGTTACAGTGTATTACAACATTTCAAGTTAGAAAATCTGAGCTTAAATTCTGCTTCTTCAGCTTACTATTTCTGTGGAGGTGAACCTCTAACCTTCTATATTCCATTCTTCTTTACACAAAAACTAAGAATATCATAGTAACAGTTTAAGCATAAACTATTACTATTTTGACATAGGATTTTTTTCAGTGCTGCTTTGCCAGCCAGAGACCTCCGCAGCTGGCAACACCCCCACCTGGGCTCTGCTTGGTCCTGGGCTCCTGGGTGGAGGTACCTGGCCCATTCAGCCATGTGGGCTGCACTTGGCATGCACCCCAGCCCGATCCCGTGCTCAGCCTGCAGCTAGGCCAGGTGTACCCTTGCCCAGCTGTGTTACAGATTGTTCAGTCCTTCTGCCTCACTCAGGCCCATGGCTCTGGGGCTGACCCAGCCCCACTGCTGCTTCTTGTTGTGTAGGATGGCTGCCCAGCGCTAGGGGAGGGCAAAGGGCCACAGTGTTACATTCTTTCTTATACCTGCATTTGGTGCATCCTGAATTCTTGTCCCGTGTCCAAGAAGAATGAGGTTATGCTGACAACTGAAGGGTGACAAGTACAGAGAAGAGTTTTATTGAGGGACAGAACAGCTCTCAGCAGAGAGGGGACTCCAAGTGGGGTGGTCCCTCACCCAAAGGCAGGTAGTCCTCCCACCACCCAAATGCAGGTAGTCCCAACATGTGGCTGAATCTGGGGCTTTTATGGACTCAGAATGGGGGAGTGCATGCTGAATAGTTTGTGAGTATGCCAAAAAAGGTTAAAAGAAAGGCACCTCTTAAAGGCGGGCATGATAGTGTAAAAAACCAATTAGAGAAGAGTGGGTATTTGTAAAATAGGTGAAGGATGGAGATCAATCAGAAGAAAGTGCACCAAATGGGAAGAGAGGTTCTCAATCCAGTCCGTGGACTTATCCGGGACTTGTAGCCAGGCTTCAAATTGTCTTCAGCTTGAAGGCTGGGTTTCACTGGGGACCTGCCCCTTTCTGCCTAGGATTTGTCTGTCTCCTGCTACTATTGATTTTACATATGAAGCATTTAAGCCTTTTGAATTTTATTCAAAAGTCATTTATTTATCCATTCCTGCATTCTTTTATTCATTCACCTATTCATGTATACTGTGATAATGCAGAATGTTCACCTGAGCAAATTGCTTTCTGGCAATAAGTTTAGAAAATACAAGCACATTTAATATTTCATCTCAACACCAAAAATCCAACATTTTCAAAGTCCAGAAAATCTAACAACTTCAAAGCCCAGAATAAAATGCTGAAAAGGTATAGTGATTAAGTGTGGAAAGAGCACAGAACTTAAAACAGCTGTCTGGAATATCTGTTGCCTTCATTCTGCATCACGTATCAAAGACTGAAATTAGGAAACCACCCCGTAAAGATGGGACAGATTTGCACAGGAATAGTTATGGCTCCTATTATGTTGTTCCCATTCACTCAGCAGTAAACAACATTCTTGATCATTTTCTCTTTAAACACTCTCCTCTTTTGATACATCACTCTCTTGATTTTTGTCTTCTTTTATTTTTTATTTTTATTTTTTTTTTTGAGGCAGGATCTAGCTGTTGCCCAGGCTAGAGTGCAACAACACAACAATTGCTCACCACAGCCTCAACCTCCTGGGCTCAAGCAATTCTACATCCTCAGCCTCCCACTCAGCTGGAACCAAAGGCATGTAGCACCCCACCTAGCTAATTTAAAACAAAAATGTAGCAGTGGGGGTCTTGCTAGGTGGCTGTGGCTGGTCACAAACTCCTGGGCTCAAGCAATCCTCCTGCCTTGGCCTCCCAAAGTGCTGGGATTATAAGCATGAGCCACTGCACCTGGCCCAACTTTTGCCTTCTTCTGTGCTATCTCTTGCCAGTTCTAAATTCTCTCCCAAAGTATTCCAAGTCCTTTACTTGTCTACAGCTTCCTTTTCATCTTACACAGATACCCAAATAGTCATCTCAAACTAAACATGTCCAAAATAGAGCTATTAATATCTCCTGTCTTCTCATTCTCCCCTGTCCATTGTGTCCCCTCAGATTGTTTAATTCTTTTGTGCTTCTCCTCTCGGTAATTAGTAATATACCCACAGTTGCAAAAACAAATACTAAGATGCAGCCTTGATTTATGCGTTTTCCTAATTCTTAATACAATAAATCCATCATCAAGTTCTTTCTACTTTACATTACATATGCAAATATAATATTTGCACACATACCACCTCTGTCCTTTTGTCTCTGTTTCCATGATTGTCATCCTTGTTCACGCTGCCATCATCTCTCCCCTGAAATACGTGATAGACTGTAACTGGTTTTCCTGGTTGCATACTTACACTCTACATTACAACATCAAGACTAATCCTTATAAAATATGTATTGGATAATATCACTCCCCTGCTTACAACAATAAAAGTCAAACTACTTACCTATTGTCAGATAATAACCCATGTAAAGCACTTAGCATAGTGTCTTACACATCATAGGCCTTAAATAAATATTAGTTCTCTCTTCTCTCCCTCTTTTCTGTACACTTTTATCTTTCCACATGGTCATTTGTTAGATCTAAAATGTTCTTTAAAATTGCTATTAGATGTTTTCTTAGTGCAGCTTTACCTGAATTTCTTGCTGATTTTGTCCAAAGGAGTTATTAATTCCTCTATTTCTATGCTACCACAGCTGGATGCCCGGACTTCTGTTATAGACCTACTGGCAATGATTTGCAATTTAAAACAGGAATGTTAAATATAAATGATGACATATATGTGATTTCCTTAAGAGCAAATCCATGTTTGACCTATTTTTGCACCTTCAGTATATGTGACATATAGTAGGTATTCACTAAAAGCTTCTTTAAATGACTAAAACACTTTACAAACCTAGTAGTACAATGGAATCATTTGTTTTCTTAAGTAGGTCATAGACAACATAGGAAAAGGTATATAAAACTAGAGAGAAAAGAGTGGGAATAGACAGTCACAAAATAACTATTCCATAGAGCATGACAATTCAACTTTAAAAGAAGGTGAAGGAATTATCAGAATGTTGGGAGTATGCTTAATACTTGTTTAAATCAAATTAAAAAACTCAAGGTATTTTTTAAACATAAGCTAGGCACAGAAAGCCAAATATTATATGATCTCTTTAATGGAAGAGGTTTATGTGGAATCTAAAAACATAAAACTCATAGAAACAGAGAGTAAAATGGTTGTTGCCAAAGGCTGGGGGCTGGAAGAACTGGGGAGATGTTGCTTAGAGGACACATTTCAGTTAGACAGAAGGAACAAGTTCAAGTGATGTATTCTACTTCATGGTGACTGCAGTTAATAACAATATATTGTATTCTTGGAAATTGCTGAAAGTGTAGATGTCAAGTGTTCATACCACAAAAATATATGACATAATGTATACATTAAATAGCTTGATTTAGCCATTTCACAACATAATACATCTATTAAGGTATATGTTGTACCCCATAAATATATATAAATTGTATTTGTCAATTAAAAATAAAGATATGTATATAGAGAAAATACAAATAGGCAGAGATAGCTATTAAAATAAACCTTTTGATAATAACAATTTCAAATTCATAGTTAAATATGTAAAACACAGACTTCGGGGGGCAGGCAATCTGTACTTGATATCTGAGTGTTATCATTATGGAGCCAGTTTTATTTGACTTCAGCATTTAATTTACTTGAGATCTGAAAGTTCTGGAGAAGTTATATACACATAATATAACCAAAATGAGGTCTAGTATTTAAGAAAATGCTTTAAGAAATGTTTCTGTTGTTGAATTCTACAAATAATTTTTATTTATATTACATTACCTTAGAGACTGCCATCAGAAAGAACTTTTCTCTAAGAATGATGGAATGTTAAAAGCCCCCAAAAGGCAGTTAAAATAATCAGTTGAAAGCTTACATATCTCCAAAGTAAATAAATATTTATACTTAGTAAACTTAAATAGAATCTTATTTTAGAAAACATTTATATTTAAATGTGTATATAACATGAACAATATAATAAGGTATAGATATGTCATGGCAGTTCTTCTATCTGTAGTAGGTTATTATTAAACAATTTTACAGCATAGGGCATGTCATATTTCTATACTAAAAATAATATAGCAGTACTCGTTTTACATATGTCTTTGCTCAAAAATTCAATTTATTTAGAATAAATAGCTTAAAGGTTAATTTTTCAAGAATTCTTTTATTGTTTAAAATTTTGGTTAAATATCTAGATGTATATATTTCTATACCACAGAATAACTGATAATAATATATATACAAGAAAGTCTTGCCCTAATAAATGACCTAGTAATACAATATATGGTATAACTTTGGAGGGGAAAAATTAAGATTTTTATTTTCCTATTATGGATTTAGACACATCTTAATTAAATAAATACAACATTAAAATTATAATATTTGATTTCAGAATACTTATTTTTGATTACTTGATTATCAAGAATTAGGTACAGATGTCTTTTTTTATGTTTCATGTAAAAAAAGATGAAAAAAATTTATTTTATATTTTGCCACTATTGTTTTTAACAAATCATAACACTTAAAATGTTTGTGTCCATTTTATAATGTGGTTTTGATTGCACTTCTTATAGAATTCAAATAAATATATTTGGTTTTTATTAAATTTGAGGATCACTTTCTCTTAATGAAGAACTTAGTATTCAGAACTGTAATCCTTTTTTTTCTATATTTTGCTTTCTTTTGGTTTTTTTCTTTCCCTGTCTTTTATATGATGAAATATATCTCCCTCCCGTTTTTTAGAGTTTTTGTAATTTTGGTTTGTTTCACTACTCTTTGTTAAGCTATGCATTCTCTTTCTAATTATTCTACTTGTTAAATTTTTATTAAAAACAAAAATAGCAATGACATATTTTACATATTTATCTAATTATAAGCTCAAAGCAGGAAATAGTATGTATTGACTTCCACATACATATGTTTGTGTACGTGTATATTATGAATAAATTAGTTCATCTCAAATATGAAACTTTAACATCTTTACCATTTTTTTGGAATAGTCTAGGATTTTAGACACTTCTTAATTTTGTTTTACCTTTTATGTCACATATTCTTCATTAATAGTTATTAATACGTTGTATTTTCTAGCTGTTCTTGCAAAAAGTAGTTTTATTTTATGTTTCAACAGTCTCAGCGTCAACTGTGACACTTTCTGTGTTTGGCTTTCTTGTTTTGGAATTGTTTATCTTGATGTGCATCCCATTGCACATTGTTATGTTTCTCAAAAGATTATTTAAATGTTATGTGTTTTTATGATCACTCGTTTTTTGCTTCATGCATGCATTATTGCCTTAAACATTAAAAAATACTTGTTTTGATGTGCTTTTTATCTTTATATGTGAAAAATCTTTGCTGGCTAATGTGTCTTTTGTCACAATTGTTTCCTCCTTAATTCTCTTAATGAATTAAGAGATTATTTCATTTTCTTCTGTCATTTTATGTGGTACAATACATCTGAATCTGTCCTCATTTTTCTTACATAGGTTTTTCATTTTCTTTTTCTGCTTGAAATTGCCAACATATATCTAAATGTTGACCTACTTAATATTATACTGACTTTGGTATTTCTTTATCTTTTTATATAGTTATCTTTACCTTTTCAAATTAACTTGTTCCTAAGGCTGAAAGAAATAAGAATGAATGTTGCTTCTTTTTTTCTTTTTCTGATTCCTACATCAAGAACACCAATCATATCTTTGTTGGCTTTCTGATATCTTCTCTCCATAATCATTCATTAATGTAACTATTTTTATCTATTTATTGTTTCCTCCTGTACTTTTGCAAATGTTAACAAGCTTGCTCTCCTTTCCCTTTGTTGAAACTGGGTACTATAATTTTTTCATTTTACGAAATTATACAATTTCATTACGTTAAGATAATACTCGTGTTGCTCTAATTGTTAATTTACAATGGTATTTTATTTCTGACATTATTTTTATTTTTCAACATCGTTTTTATTTTTTCTATCAACCATCTTCCTCTTCATCAGCTTTTGTATTACATGTCTTTCTTTTTCTATACTGTAAAACTTTAATTCTTGATTTTTTAAATATAAAATGATATCCTCTGAAATTCATTTAATTTCTTGCCATTATTATATTTTTAGATTTGTTATTCTTTTACCTGTTGTCATATATATACTTTCCTGTCTTTGTGCCAGATAAATAACAAATAAATTTAATGATTATATGTATATATATAAAAAAGCTTTGAAAAATATTTAAACATTTTTTGAAGGCCATATAATTTTATTAACAATAACACATAAAAAGATAGTATACTGCTGTGTTAAAAATTAACACTTAATATAAATATATTACTAAGAACTACAGCTTAAACATAAAACAACTTAGAAAAAAATTTAGAGAATTGGAATTTGGTAGATTCAGATTCATACCATGGCTCTACAACTAACTAGCTGTGTGTGATAAAGTTAATCTCTCTGTGACTTCCTCACTTTCATTATCTTTAAAATAAATATAGTGAATTTATAAATAAATTATTTAAAATAAATATAGTAAAATAAACATAGTAATTTTTATATTATACTTATAAAGATTTATAATAATATAAACAAATTTAGAGAAATGCCTGGCTCCTAGTAAATTCTAAATCAATAGTAGATATAACAATTATTTTGTTAAAAAGTATTGAAAATGAATTAATTAATCCTGAAGTCTCAACTACCACATATTTATTTTTTTGTTATCCTATAGTTTCACTTTTTATTATTTTCTCTTCTTAATTTAATTAGATTCTTTCCAAATTTTTTGTATTTCTTAATATTATGACTTCCGTTAAACTTTGCATGTAAAACAAACTCATTATATACATATTCTTATTTCCATGCAGTTAAAAATATGCCCCTATAAAACCATTGGTTTATAAGACGGATGAATACAAAATGGGGGGAAACCACTGGTTAAAAAAATCATCTAATTTTTCCAAGCTTAGTAACATATCAACCAAGAGCAGATGGGGAGAGAATTTTGTATCCCTCCCTTTACTGACTAAATTTTCATCTTCAGTAAAACCTAAGTTTTTTTTTTTTTTTAGCAAAGTCTTCAACAATACCTCCTACCCTCTACCTCCCAACCCATGCCAGATACTGTATTGTACCTGACAGCTGCTTGTGATAGTGCATGCAACCTTTCCTGGGTAATTAAAGAATACAAGCTTTAACCCTTTCCCTATATAGACTCAATAGTATCAGAATAGCTCTGATGAATGGGACCAGATACTAACTTGTTCAAGAAAGGAAAGGAGTTCCTTGGTAAAGAAAGGAAAACAGGGCTCTAGAAGGAAGAACTAATTATGCATCAGAGGATGAGTTTGGAATGAAGGCTTGGATAAAACTTGACACATCATGGGAAAAGTGGAGCAATGGGACTGGTCTCAAGTGTAGCATATGGCACAGACAGAAACTTCAAACTAACTTCTCTAGGTCTGTGGGTGTGTATAAGAATAATGGCTGTTGGCCAGGCATGGTGACTCATGGCTGTAATCCCAGCACTTTGGGAGGCCAAGGCAGGTGGATCACTTGAGGTCAGGAGTTCGAGACCAGCCTGGCCAACATGGTGAAACCCCATCTCTACTAAAAATACAAAAAATTAGCCAGGCGTGGTGGCAGCCACCTGTAATCCCAGGTAGGCTGGGATCAGGAGGCTAAGGCAGGAGAATCACTTGAACCTGGGAGGTTGCGGTGAGCAGAGTTCACACCATTGCACTCCAGCCTGGACAACAAGAGTGAAACTCCATTTCAGAAAAAAAAGAAAGAAAGAAAGAAAGAAAGAAAGAATGGCTGTCTAGATGAAATACAGAGCAGAAGCATTGGGAACTTGGGCCCTCAGTGATGTGGGATTACTATAGGAGGAGTATGTTACTCTGGCAGAAGAGAATGCCTCCCTTTCTCACATCCCTTTTGCTTCTCTCAGGGAAGGTGTGGAAAAGGTTTTCTCCCATCTCCCAGAGATGTATTTTTTGAGAAATTTCATCCCCTCAGCAGGCTTCAGAGAATAGCTTTTTGCTTTAGCTTTACTGCTGGTAATGATAAAGATGTTTCAGTTCTCTCTCTGAGAGGTGCTTGAAATGAAAGATACTGAGCAGATAATGGTACTGATCCTCCTTCTGGAAATGAATTGGCAATGATTTGGATGTGGCACAAGATACAAGCTGAGGGTATCTCATAAATCAACAGCTAATCTTCAGTTTGATGGTGTAAGCGGAAAGACTCATTAATTAAAAAACAGCCTCTAATGCTGCTTGTAGTTTCTCCATTTTTAAGTCAATGCATATAAATCCCAGTGTCAATAAAGAGGCGGAAATGATCAATCAGAAAAGAAATATAGAAGAATTGTAATGAGACTATCTACCCTTTGATGGGTAACCCTGAGGCAACAGAAGGGCAATTGCACAGCAGCAAGATGAGGAATCAAGAGTTACAGCAATTGAATTTATTTATTGAGATAAAAAATACTAATATCTAACATATATTATCAGCATTTCATCATCATCCTAAGTCTTTTGTTTTTATGTAATAATTTTTAATCCTCTTTTACCTCTCATTTTAAAGATGAGAACAAGAAGATATAAAGAGTGTCACCAAGGTCTTGGCAAGTTTGCCAAAGTCTCATATCTCCTAATCTGCAAAACTGAGATTTGTGCAAAGAAAATTTGGTTTCTGAGCTTGGGTTTTTAACCACTGTTACAGACTGAACTGTGCCCCTTCAAAATCCTATGTTGAAATCCTAACTCCCAGTACTTCAGAATGTGACTGTATTTGGAGATAGGATATTTAAAATGGTAAAATAAGATCATTAGAGTTGGTCATAATCCAATACGTCTTGTGTTCTTATAAGAAAATGCAATAAGAACATAGACATGCAGAGAGTTCATGTAATAATTGGTATTTATTATTATTATTATTGCTATAATAATTATTAAACAACGAAAAGAGTGAGAAAAGAATTCCGCCATTGAAAATGGACTCTTACTGCACTGATGCAAACAACTATATTGCCATAAAAATACTCACTGATCATTTCCAATTTCTAGAGGAACCAGGCAGAGAGAAACAAATATGCTCCAAGTCTTGATCACAGGAGTATACCTTACTTAATTTTTAAAGGCCATAAATAGTTCAAAGTTTCTTTGACTCTGAAAAACAAAACACAGATCAGCAATATTCCAAGCAAAGGTTAAAAAGATTTGTTCAGTTTCGTTTCTTTTTTTTTTTTTTTTTGAGATGGAGTTTCGCTCTTGTCACCCAGGCTGGAGTGCAATGGCTCAACCTTGCTCACTGTAACCTCTCCTTCCTGGGTTCAAGTGATTCTCCTGCCTTAGCCTCCCAAGTAGCTTGGATTACAGGCATGTGCCACCATGCCCAGCTAATTTTTTTTTTTTTTAATTTAGTAGAAACAAGGTTTTGCCATGTTGGTCAGGCTGGTCTTGATCTCCTGACCTCAGGTGATCCACCTGCCTTGGCCTCCCAAAGTGCTGGGATTTCAAGTGTGAGCCACTGCTCCCAGCCTGGTTTCAGTTTCCTGAGTTCAGTCCATTTAGTTAACTCTTGTTTTGTTTGATATTCATGAGCATTTCAGATCCTTATGAGTCCTGTATATTTTTCTTTATTTTAATGTTACAATTTCCAAAGTTACCAGAAGCCTGTGTTTGAGAGCACCTGTTAAAGTTCTATAGCTCATTATAAACCATCTTTGAGAAGGATTAAACAAGGCAGCAATTGTCTGTGAATAGCAAAATGTCCAGGGTACTTACAGTTAGAAACACGATTGACAAAGAAGCTTGGTTATCTCCGTGGTTTACAATAACTTAAAATAACGACCTTAATTATGATTGATAGCATATATTCAGCCATTAGAATTCTAGAA